>NC_141755.1:79532610-79705110 GCF_982258835.1 Parasteatoda tepidariorum
GAAAGAATAAGTTTACCAAAAAATGATGATGATGGTGATCTCTAACATTTATATAGTAATCTATATTTAATCGATTAATCACAATGGTAGAAGTTAATCCTTTGAAAAATATAGATTATTTTCTTGAAAATAGAGAGTCGAATCATTAAAACAAAGTTATTGTGGGATGAAATTTCTTTTTCTAGTTACTTACTCAACGCAGAACTTTTGATTTTGAAAATTTTTTTTCTTACAGTACATAAAAAAGTGACACAAATAAATAAAACTTACAATTAATAAAAAACTGCAAAATTGAAGAAAAGAAAACCCAGTGGAAACATGTCACCCTTCCAAGTACCCCTTCACTACACTCCTGACATGTACATAAGGACTTGAGATTAAAGCAATAGAAGTGACATGAGAATTATAAAGCTCATTTATCATAATATTTACATTACATCCCAGGGTGGGTCATAAGATCTTCTGTTAAAGATTTTTCCAGAACAATTAATTTGAATTGTCAGTTTTTTACACCAATCACTCTAAAGTCTGATGACGCAGAATCAAGCTGTTTTTAATTTGGCCTTCCTCTTTTCCGAAAAGCTAAAGGATTAAAATCAATAATATTTACTTTTTTTTTTCATTCATTTCAACAATGTGAGCAGCTTAGTACATTTTTTTATTTGAAATAAATTTTTTTTAAAAGTTGTATAATTTTATAAAGTTTTTTTTAATTTCATTTAATTTTAAGAGTTTTCTTTTACTGGAGATTAAAGATACATATTTTAAGATGTTTCAACAAAAAACAAGGTACAAACATAGAAAATAATACAATGTGAACTTATTTCATAATTAATAAATTAGATATACCTACTTAATAAAAAATAAATAAATAAGTAAATAAAAATCTATTAACACTAAATATTTAAAGTTATTAAAAACTCAGTATCTTACTTTAGGACAATGCAACTCAGAAGACATGAATGGCCAAAAAGCAATAGCCCAAAGAATGAAAGACAGTATTTCTCTTTTGAAGAAAGAAATAACCTAGATGAATCAATGATTTAATTTATGATTAGTGTTAAAGTAATTTATGGATACCAAATTTTAAGACAATGCCTAATAACTATGTATTAGATTCAAGTAATGAGAAATTATTAGCGACAAGCAACTAAAACATTGCACAATGTGAATAAAATGTCATAAAATTAATAAAGTCCTACCACAACACATGTGAAACTTTGGCAAGCAATAATAACAGCAAAAATAAATACTGTGTTCAAAAAAAAAAAAAAAAAAATCCGCAATGAAAGGAATATAAAAATATATTACAGTTTATTGTGTATTTTTTTACAATAACAAAAATATAATACTTTTGCAGTGCAGTGATTCTACAAAAATATAACAATAGAAAACTAATTCATCAAAAGGAAAAAAGTATCATAAATTCTTCCTAATCAGCATTCGAGCAGAATATTTAGCAAAATTTAAACACATCCAATGGGATATCTTTTTGCATCACATCAAGACTTAAATACTTTCTATACTAAATTTTTCTTCCTCTTCATACATAATATTGTCTTCATTATAGTAAAGGTCCTTAGTAAAGATATAGATCACCTTTAAAAGTGTGCATAGGATGGTAAGCCTTTTTTAATGTCGCTTATCAATGGGTCATACATAACAAAATAAGTGGTATATCAAAAGGAAAATTTCAAAATAACAGCAATTCAAGTAAAATGAAATTCAAACCAAAAACAATAATTTAAGTAGTAATTCAGCTTCAAATTTTTGAGAAAGTTTGACCCAAAAGTAAATTATATCATGTAGCTTATTTGAATTAAATATTAAAATCATTTTTATTAAGATTTTATAAGATAATGATTTTAATGAAATTTGATAATATATTATTGAAGATAAAAATAATGAAAACAATATAAATAAAAAAAGTCAAATTTTTAAGCATATATAGGCTTTTCTCAACAAGCTGTAATGACAAGAACATAATTAAATTTATATGACAATCATAGTGTCATTTCATTTAAAAAGTATTTCCTATAAATATGAAATCATCTATAAATATAAATAGAGAAATAATTTTTAATAAGAAATAATTTTAATAATTTTTAATTAAGAAATAATTTTTGTACATAATAATACGCATATCTATAATACTAATAAGAATACTTCTAAAAGTGAATTCTTACCAAAAATTCCATTCCAATTAAGCTGATAATTAAAAATCCAATGAATTTGTAGAATGTATTTCGACGTTCAAGATGCAATCTGGCAGAGTAAAATATTTCCAAGCTGCAAAAATAATATATTTATTATACACAAAAAGAACAATATAATAAGTTTAAACAAGTAGCATTTATTTTATAATGTTACATTAAAAAAAATACTGCAGACAAGCACAAGCAACATAAATTATCATAAATTGAAAATTTAAATTAAGTGGAAAGCTACCACAAATAAAAATATCCAGGAAGTTTTTTCTTAACAAGTAAAGGTACTATATATGTTTGTAAAAAGGTTATATTTTAATGGTAAATTGAATGCTACCTTTTCACCTTGAAGTGAATAAAACATTAACTTCGATGAATAGGTAATATTTAATAAATAGCTGCTATTTTATATACAAGAAGTCTTTTTTTTCTTTTGCAAAGATTATTGATAAAACAAAGATCTATTAAGTTTAGGTGGAAAGATCTAATCCATTGCATATTTAGGCTCACCTTTAAAGTAAATATAGGTTCTACAGGGTGTTCTAAATTAGCCTGACGGATTCAAAAACTTTACAAACAGTCAAAAAATTTAAAAAATAGCAATTTTTGCAGCAGATTCAAAGCACATTAAATTTTTTTCTGCTTACAGAAATACTTGTTTTAGTTCAAACTTTTTTAACAGATGAGAGTATACATACAAAACTTTTAAATTAAGAAGAGAAAAATTGAAAATCACATCATTTCTGAAACCTTTTAATGAATAAAAATTTATTTATAATATATTTGAAATGCCTCTTATTAACTGGATATAAAAGTCCTTAATTGGAGAACCAAATTAAAAAGCAATCAAATTAAAGAGATTGCAGTTTCATCTGATAGAAAATTTTTGAACTTAAACTACAACTCTAGATAAAAAAATTAAAAAAATCATGTCCCGTAACCTTAATTTTTTTTAAAAGTCAAGGCTGCTTTAACATTATATTTTTTTTGAAAGCTGCCAGTCTAATTAAGGATGGCTCGCACATAAATCAACACCATAAAACAAACATCTATTATAAAAACACATTTTGGAAATGAAACTTACTTCAAATTGACCATAAGCCAGATGAAAACAGGAATCAAGAAATAAATGTAGTACATGAAAGGAGAATTTTGAACTAAAAAAAGTACAATAAAGCAATTAAAGTACAAAAAATAATATCATATGGATAATAATAAAGAAGTGTTTCATTAGTTTAGGTAAACTATATATACTAACTAAATAAATAACTAAAATATTTTCATATTTTGAAACAAATTTCTATAAAAAAAAAACTTGTAGGTGTAGTTTATAATGAATTTTTAATCATTGTTGAAAAGAGAAAAAAATCATCAACCTTTAAAAACAGTTTTTGAAAACAAGAATATATTTATATTTAAATAATTTGTACATTTAAAATTTTTGTTTAACTTAAATATTATAAATTTTAATTGACTATTAAGAAAAAGAATCAAATATCATTTGTTTTATTAATATTTCAAGACCACTAATTATAAAAAAAATCAAGTTTTTTAAAAAATGTATATTTTTATCAGCATAATAAAGACAGCTATTATATCTATGTAATTTCAATCATTTTTTAAAAATAACAATAAGCAGGAAAAATTCATACCATACAGGAGGAAAAATATGAGAAATCCTATAAAACCATATGATAGAACACATTTGACAGTAAAGAAGTTTTCTTCCTCGTTTATAATACTTGATTCAATGGATTTGTGACCAAAGTTTGTATAATCTCTCATTAGCAGCACGATGACATAACTCATCCATCCAATAAAGCCAAGAAATATACTTATGCTAGAAGAAAAGATGTTATTTAGAAAACAGTCATTGAACTTTTGCTAGAATAACAAGTAGACCAGAAGTGTAAGTAAATGGTTAGAGAATACATTTTAAAATGTAAGGACATTAAGAGCGTTTTTTGTTTAATAAGTTTTGTTTAATACGTCAGTTTTAACCACTGGAGAGATGACTGGAGGTCTAGTTACAAGGGAAGACAAACCTATAAATTCTTTAAAGACCCTAGCATAAAGCACCTGCAGGCCAATTTTTACTTAAACCAGCTCCTTACTGGTCATGGACCTATCAACAAAAATATTTTAGGAAATCAGCTTCATGCAATAACTGTGGAGTGAGACAGGACATTAAACATCTAATTAAGCACTATCCAGGCACTTTGTGGAACCAGCATGAATAACTACGAAGAGGAACACCAATTCTTTGCTATATTGGGTTGCAGGAAAATTGTGATTCAAATTAATAAGACAAACCCTCGAGGACATTTTAGCCCCAGATCAATTGACCCCAGTCATGAACCCCAACAATAGAAGATGTCATCATCATTTTATACTGATCAACTTTTAGCCTACATTTTGAAATTTTATCTACTTGTGATTCTAGACTTCATCGACTACTATTCAGACTTTTACTTTTAGACATTTACAGATAGGACTTTTAGTTCTCATTGATTTTAGTTTTGAGATTTTATTTTCATCTCTTGTTTCCTTATTATTATAATCATTTAATTCTCGACATTTACACCGGCGCTTTTAGCTTTTATTGCTTTGAAAACACGTTTTTAATTGTCAATATTTTTAGTTAATTCACTTTTAACTGATCACTACCACTGTCATTTGGCAAAATTTTACTGTATTTTTAGTTTTTAGGGTAATTTTTTAATGTAATAATTTTACTTTTTATCTCCGTATATCTCCCTGGAGTGGGTTGGAGTTCTACCTATCTTAATATGTTTTATAATGAGAATTTATCATATTATCATACAAGGTATGTTCAAAAAGTTTGGTGAATGGCTCCATAGTAGAATAAGCAAGCTGGCTAGGATGTTGTGCACATGCATTATGAGACACGACAACTAGGACTACCATCGTTAAAATTATAATAGCCAAGTGAAATAAAGTTATTTTCAAATTAAATAAAACAGCAACAAAAATGAGTGGAATGTTACTTAAAGGGTACAGCACAGAAGTAATGAGTAAAAAGCGTGTTTTGGAGTAGTTTAAATGTAAAAGTGCTCTGAGAGATATCAAAAGCACTTGCTGATAGTTTCCAGGTTAACCAATGTTTGCTGTAGCTAATGATCCATCCTTAGTAAGCATGCACTTTTAAGCTTTTTGTAGCTTAGAAAGCATGCACTGTTAAATTAATTTTAAGTAGTTTTAGTTACTTAAATAGATTTAAACAAATTATATACATAATGTAAAATAAGATAATCTGTAAACTTTACTTATAAACACATATATGGTTGATTTCAATATTTAACTTGGCATATGCTACCAACTAATAATAGTATCTTATAAATAGTATCTTTGACAGCCCATTCATTCTGTAGAAGAATTAATTCACTTCAAAGTTAATATCATCATTGTCACATGCTAAATTAGTTTTCAATTTTTACATTTTTAATGAATTTTTATATTCTTTAAAAAGTGAATTTCTGATAAAGATGATATAGCTTATAAATGAAGCTATTAAAATGTCAGCATAACCCATTTATAAACAGTAAAGTATAGTAAAATCTCATAAAATGCTTTTTTAAAATGTCTTAATTCTGAACCTAAAAGCAAAAGTTTAAAATGATTATAATTTCACACCATTTGGGTATGGATTCAAAAATTATAGTAATGAAAAATTATATTTAGTAGTAATAAATAGCAAAATAAATTAGACGTAAAATTTAGTAGTAAAGTAATAATAAAATTTAGTAATAATAAAAATTAAAATAAACAAACAAAAGAGATTAGTTTCCAAAGCATATTTTGTGATAACTATAAAAAACTTCACCTTTTTTTTTATAATTTAAAAAGCGTTAAAATATACTGAATCTTTTTTAAAAATATGAATTAGAGAATTCTCTAAATAATACTTAATATTAACTTCAAAAATATTCAAGTAACAAAAATTTTAATTCTTTGCAGAAAAAATGAAAAATAAATAGCTAATGCCTTTCCATAATTTTCTGTAGATTAATCAATAACAATAAAATAAGTACTTACCAGAGTGCTATTCTGTCATGTCTTTGGTAATAATTTAACCCTTTTAGAGCCAATTCAATTAATTTTAAACCCACTTGAATCTGAGGAAGAAATAAATAAAATTATTTATTTGAATTATGATAATTAGTCTCTGTTGTGAAGTAAAGCTTGTGCACAGTGTGCAAAATAAAAAAGATAACTTTAATATCTTTTGATTGGATTTTTATTTTCTAAGATATAAATCTTAATTGTTAGAGAAATTAACCTTAAGTATGATAAAATATTTGTATACATGATATTTTAAGATAAGAAATCAGACAAAAAAAAAAAAAAAAAAAAAACATGTATAAATTCAAATTCTTAAGTCAAAATTATTAAACAGGAGGTAGGAAAAATAAATAACCATTACTACACTAATTCAAATTAGAACAGCGCACAAGGCAACTAAAACCAAATTCAAATTATATAAACTAGTAGCAATATAAAATTACTTAAAAATGATTTAAAATTTTTTTTAAAAAAATATTGTAAAAATAATATTAAAATAAAATTAATATTAAAAATCCCCTGATGAAGTGCTGCTCTGTGAACACACAATTTTATTTATCTCAAATCTTATAGATCTCAAAAATATACGCCTACGCGTTTTACCCTTATCTCGCCCCCACTCCACTTTGCATCTCTGTCAGAGAGGCAAGCATTCGTTCACTCAAGAAATTCGAACAAGGAAGTTCACTTGCCAGCTCTCTCCTGAGCTACCTTTCATTGTTTACGTCTATTGCAGCAGTCATAATAATTTTCTTCGTGTACATAGTTAATTTGTTTTATTAAGTTTTGTTTAATAAATGTTAAATCAAACCACTACAGTCCACTTTCTATTACATACAATGCACAACATGCTTTCTCTAAATATAGATATTTTTTATTCCATGAATTTGGATTATATCTTAATGTGTGAAAATATAATTATTAAATCAATAGTTCATTTTAAAAGAAAATTTGTTAAGTAATATCCTTAACAAATTAAGTTAAAAGTTATTACTTACTTAAAAGTATGCCTTTTTTATTGAATTAATTAAATGTACCTCCTCATAAAGGAAAAAGTAAAGTTAAATTAGGATAAAAAGATTATTTGTAACATTTCCTGGAATTACACAAATACAAGATAATAAGTTTCAACACTAGCTAGAAAAAAGATTAAGCTAGAAAAGGATATGTAAATTATTTTGCAATTATGCAAAAAGTATTAGATAATTATTAAGTTAAAAACTAAAAAGTAATCTTTCCCTCCTCAATTAGATATTAGAATTTACTAAGTTAAGTTAATCATCAGTAAAAATAAAAAGGTATAAGCAAATGAGAATTTAGAAAAAATAGATAATTAATCTTGCAATAATAAATGGTATTAGATAATTGAAAGTTAAACCACGTCAATAAAATGCTTTGGGTTGTTTGTTAAAACTAATAAAATATAAATACTGAAAAAAAACTAATGTGAAAAATTAAGTGAAAATGACATAGTTCAACTTTAAGAAATAAAGCTTACAACATCCTTATATCGATTTTGCTTCAAAAGAGTGTCCACCATTGCCATAAGTTCTCCCTATAAGAATAAAAAATAAAGGTTTATATAATAGTATAATAAAAATAAAAATGAGATATCTTTATGGAAATAGTTACCTGACGAGCAGTCGAAAGATCTCTAAAAGAAAAATTTAATCATTTATTAGTAAATAATGAAATCATAAGAATGAAAATTAATAACTTATAAAAATAATTTATATATATAAAAAAAAAAAAATTAAATAATAAAAAAAATAAAAAAACGTTTTTTAAACAGAGATATTAACAGATATGAATAATATACATGAAAGCGCAAGGATTGTTCATAGAAATATTTTTAGTACTACTCATTATATATAAAGCGGCTGAAATTGCATTTGATTTTCAAGTATTGAAAATTGAATGAGCAGCTGAGTTTTAAAAAAATATTTGTTGAATGTTTGCATTGAAATGTTTCTGAGTAACTCAAATTTTAGATATACAAGGAAATCCAAGGTTGAGGTAAAATGAAGTAAGTCAATAACTAGTGTTATATCATCAAAAAATTGATAAATTAAAAAGATATATGCTGGCATGGTGGTATATGTAGGAATCAATATAGAGTTTCATAAAAATTAAAACACTTTTAAAAAAAATCAGTGATATTTGTTAAAATTAGTTACAAGAGTCAGAAAAATTGTTTTCAGAAGGTTTTTTGAAAATTTAGATTTTGTGTTCGCAGAAAATTTATTATTTTATCTAAGCTTGGATATCAATATTGATGGAAATTAAAAACAATAAAACATCTAATTAATTTGCTTGAAGTAAGTATAAATACAAAGTTGAAATTGGGTAGTTTTTTATTTGATTAAAATTATTACGATCTTTCTATTGAAATTCGTAAGAAAACCAGAGTTTCAGTTAGAATATTTATGAAAAAATTAATAAATAATAAAAAAATGCAAAAATGAACAAGACATTTTTGCTTTTTAGCTAGAGCATTGCACTAGATTCCATTAAAAAAAAAAAGAAGAAAAAAAACATGAAAAAATTATGAAACGAATCACATTACACCTTTCTTAAAATTCTCATGCCTGTTAAGCAGACATGGAGGAATGCTAATTAAATTAGAGAAATACCGAGAATTCCTTGTCATAAACAAAAATGAAATTAGCAAGAAAAAATATAACAATTCTAAATTCTACACAACAAGAAAGCTTGTTAAGTAAAATTTTAAAATTTATTTGCAAATATAGTAGAAGATCTGTATAATACAATTCTATAATAAACTAAATTTTTCCATAAAGTGTATAATTTTGTGTGTAAACAATAAGAATTGCAGTTAAGAAATCTCTATAACTGGGCTTAACTTTTAACATTATTTACTAATAGGTAACAATTTCAAAAATCTAAGCAGATTAAAATTGATAAATATTTTTGTTATTAGTTATAATGCTCTAGAAAATGTAAATTTTTTTCTCTAAATAATAAATACTTAATTTTGTGTTTTTAAGTATTTGTAACTAAATATTATTTAAAAGTCTTTTAAGATTGATCTGTTCAAAACAAATATTAGCATGTTTAGTAGGTAAGTTTAAAGATATGTGAAAAAATGATCTGTATATAACACAAAACTTTATGCAAAGCTTCACATTTTAAGGTTTGCATTATGAAACTTAAAAGTCTTTTAAATAAAACGTGAAGCTTTGTGTTATAAAGATCTCCTACTGTAAAAATTAAAAAAAAAAAAATTCTAGAATAGTATATGAATTTATATTCATAAGCCTTATAGTATTTGAACAGTTTGCAAAACTTATCTGTTTTGAGGTATCATAAAAATTTATAGTCACAGTATCTATAATATTATTACTAATACTAAGCATCACCAGCATCAATATTTGTTATGATTTTCTTATGACCCCCAAAACATCTAAGTATCTATTTTGATCAAGAACTTTTAAACTTAGATAACAACTCACTTAAAGCTCCAAAAGAATAATGGTATTGTATTTTCTTTCTTCAACTGCATCTGTCTTTGATAATTAGCAAGAATTTGACGAGCATTTGTTAATAAAGAGAGGGCTTTATGAGGCCACTCTGTGTCTAAATATTCAACAGGTAAGATTCCCTAAAAGCATAAAACAGACATAAGAAAACAATTGAAATTCATAAATGTTTGTATTCATAAATGATGAAACAGACAGGGCAGAAACTTTCAATGCTTAAAAATAAATATTCATGAATAACGATTGGGAAAATTTTGATCATTTCAGATTAAGAATAAAAATATTTCAATACAATTCTGTTATGAGCAATCCATCATCAAGTTTGTATAGACTTTTTTTAATGATACAGAAAAAGCTCAGATTTTAATTCTTTTAAAAATCTAAAAACAATAATTTAAAATAAAAGAAACATATTTAAAATGCTTTTTAAACAAAGACGTTGAACCAATAAATGCAATAATCATGGGTTCGTCTAGGTTTTTCTGTGAGGTACCTATTTTGTGAAAATTTATACATAATTTGTGAAAATTAAAAATCATATTAAAAAATCGACACAAAAATATGGTTAAAACATTGATTTATCATTTCTTACGAGACACAAAAATAAAATTTGAAGAAAAAGTATTTTGTGAAACTACCGTTTTTTCCTAAAGTTGAATTTGTGAAGGTACCTCTAAATGGTAGTAAATTTGGCTTGGACAGACCCCTGATAATAAAGTACTAGCTTAGTTGTACAACTACTTTATTTTAAGAATATGAACTTATGTAAATTGAGTCAAAATTCTAAATCAAATAAAATCTGAAATGTTTCTCTGAAATAGAGACAAATATTAGATTCTCAATTCAGTTAAATTTACATGTCTAATCAATTAGTAAATTAAATAGCAATATGAAAAAAAATTTTTTTTTTTGTTGATCAAGTATTTTTAAGACTAACACAAACTGCAAGAGTATTTAATAAAATAATAACTCACCAATGAGTTAATAGGGAAAGGAATTCCAATTAAAGTGGAAATCAAAGGAGCAATATCCACTTGATTGATATCGATTCTTTTAATCTGGGCAAGTTTCCATTCTGAAATAGGGGACATAAAATTTTGTTCTACATTTTAATTTAACAATCAAAACAAGTAATGTAATTGAAAATTTTCACTCTACTATAACATGCACATATACATAAAAGTACATAAACATCTAAATTAGCTACTTTTTCAATTACGCTCCTTAACCGCTATTGTGCAAAAGAGCATGTGGAAGTGTAACATCTTTAAAATGATATGTCAAAGATGTGAATCGAACATATCTGTTAATATAGATATGTTCCATAAAAAAATTTCATTTTAAAACTTGACGTCATATTTTTTTAATGATAAATCGTCATATGAAAAAAAATTTTATTGCTTATTTTTAAATTATGATCAACTATTTAACAAAAATGCACTTTTAATTTTACTCGCAATTAAAAAGAAAAAAAACTGATAGACAGCATTAAATATTTTATGTGATATAAATTTTGTTACTTTAGAAGTCATAGTGTCGAAAAAAATATAGTTATGAAAATCATGAATATCAGGATAAAAAGCAATAAATCAGGACAATTAAGGAAAAAATATTTTTCATCAGGACAGCTACAAAGCCTACAATATGACAGTTTACAAAAGAAGAACTCTAATTCGATCTTCGTGAGCAGTCATTCAAATCCAAACCTGTTATAATTCAGGAAATTGTATATCCAACTTTAACTTAAATTGTGTTATAATGGGTTTATTATGGGTTATCCATGTGGAATTCATGAGAATTATGACAATGCGAAAAAATAAAAGCTTAGTTACTTTCAATCAAGCAGTTCAATAAAAAAAATTTCTGGGCCAAATAATAATTGAGAAATATCAAATACATTATTGTTAAACTTATAGTTAACTTAAATATGTCAAAATTAAATATAACAGAGTGAAGGTGCAATATTATCAACCTTCAGACAATCCATCATGATAAATATCTTTGCCTTCACCCATAGGACCTCTGATTCCAGATCCCCATGCAACAAAAGGTGTGTAGGTTTCTTGAGTATCACCTGAACCATGAGAACCTGAAAAATATCAAAATAAGTTACAAAACAATTATAACATCGAGAAATACTTGTAACAATGCTACAGGGAAGAAACAGCTATCAATACCAATTAAATAAGAACAATGTTGAATTCATTAATTTATTACAAAGTTTTATTTTTCTATCAAACTAAACACTTAAAATAATACTAAATTTTAAAGCAAAAAATAGCGTGAATAAAGCACAAATGAAAGTATGTAAATTGGAAATAGCAAAGTTGCATTTGACATTTAGGTACTGAGGAAGGTTCTTGTTTATCGAACTGAAACTATAGTATTGTCAATTTATGTACTTTTATTTGTGCTTCATCCATATGGTTTTTAATTTAGTCTACATAGCACAAAGCATGCCCTTTCCTGCGTTGAATACTTAATTATGTTAAATGAAAATAATTTCAAGGTAAAAACTAGTAACATTTTTTAAACAAGAACAATATTTCATATTTCGAACAGCAGTTCCAAAATTCCAAATTAATTATTAATTATAAATGAACAGATAGATAACAATTTGATCATGATCAGAAACTTCATGCTTCAGGAGCCCGAAACATGTTGACCATTCTTCCGTTTTAATTATTTTAATTTTCAAGTACATAATATCGCTTCAGCGTTCTTAGAATTATTAATTGCAGGTATAATACTGTTTAATGCTCATATGATAATAATACTATTTAATTTGACGTTTTAATTGAACAGTATTATTATTTCTACAAATTTGTTAAAAACCATTTATTATATCTTTGCACTTTCTGTTTACAGAAAACTAACAAGGGATATACAATTATTAATTTTAATAAAATAAATCAGAAAACAAAAAAGTAAAAGATAATTTGTATATATATATGAGGTAATAAATAAGGAACGAAAAACGGAAATTTAAGAAGATTTATTTATATACATATTGGCATATTTAAAGTTTAAAAGTTAGTGACTGTTTTTAAATGGCTGAACAGGTTTTCTTTATTATAATGCTCAATTCTAAGAAATTATTCATCAGAAAAATTTTATACAACATAAATAACTTAGAGAAATATTATATAACTTACCCCAATCAGTCATTCCATGATCTGATGTGAACACATAAGCAGTTCTGCCATCATTAAAATAGCTGTCAATCAAGCCGACACATTTTTCAATCCCAGAATCCACTACTTTAATATTTCTTATATATTCTCTATAAAAAATAAATAAATAATACAACTTCAAATTTTTTTAGATTCCTTATTCATTTAGACAATGCATAGTTTGTAATGAAGAAAATATGAAAATGATAGTAGAGTAGAAGTAATTTCTACATAAATTTAGAGAAACACAATTAACAACAACAAAAAGTATAATAAAATAAGCATCTTCCTAAAAATATATGCTTTATTTTTAGTGCAACATTAACATACACTGCAAAATTAAAAGTATCACTATATTGCAAGAAATAATCAGTTTTTTTTAATAAATATTAGGACAAAGAAATAACTTTATATACAAATAATAATAATTGTATTCAATCCCAGTTAACTACCATTAAAGCAATTTTATTTGCTAAGATTTCAAAACAAAAATTTTTCAGTAGTTTGATTTTCTCAACTGATGACAATTTAAAAATTTTTTAGAAATATATTGCTTTAAATTTTAGAATTATCAAGAAATTTTAAAACTGAAACAATATATTTCAGTTACAGAAATTTATAACTGTGAGAGCAAATTTTACAGTTGGGCAAGACTCAAAAGTTTACTTAAAGGTGGTATTAGTACAGATTTTTTTCCGCACATATGGTTAATTTTTGAGTGATTAGATCATTTTATAACATCATAAAAACAACAATTTAAACAACCGAGTTGTAGTTGATGCTCAACATAACAATCCCTTTACCTCCAAACAGACGTTTCATAATAATGAGGGGTCATTGTATAGTAAATGAAAGAAAAAAAAAAGATAAATATTTTCTCATAAAAGTAAATTAACAGTTAAACAAAATATAATGCACAGCTATTAATTTCCAGGACTGGTGGACCGGTTTAGTAACTCCTGAAAACGTTAAATAACATACCCATTTAATAAGTTTTCAAAGTAATCTTTAGCTGTCTTAGAAAATCTTCATTCTTAAACTTTTTTTTTGTGCATATTTTTGGTGTTGGAGGTAATGAAAATGAAACAATTCCCACTTTAAAAAATTTCTGGTACAATTTTTCTTCTTTTCATTTCCGAAACTGGAAAATTTATAAACGGAACAAGATTTAAAAATGTTGAAAGCATTAAAGGAACCCCAATGGATGGTGTTTTCAGCAGAAATGTAAACAATAACAATCTCGAGCTGTATGCCTGCTGTAGTTCCGGTTAGAAAGTTTGCAGCTGCTTACTACATGCTATTCTGCGAGGCGATATTTTCAAACGGATAATTTTGTTTTCAATAAAAGAAATAAATTAGATAATTTTTGACCTCAAATCTGCCGTATTTCATAAGATATTAATGTTATTAAGTAATTTCGGTGAGTTTAAAGTGAAAATTTGTTTTAGTTATTTATAGATATAGAGTTAAAAAAGGTGACATGGTTGCTAGATTTTGAACAACTAGCTTTTTGGCAGTCCTGATTTGGCCTCTTTCCATTTGTTTATTATTGTTTGTTCGTGTTGCAAGCTGTGCACCATCTTACGCTAGTGCTAACACACACACAAAAGTATTGTCAGCATTCTAAACACAAGTAATCAAATACCACGTTTGCAAGAATCTCAAAACACAATGATGCCAAATGGCTTTAAAATACAACGGAAACAGTAACCCGGAAATTTAGGTGGCATCGAGCTTGCATCGTTCCATAGTGTTGAAAACACCATCCATATTAGAGATGAAGAGCATTTTGAAACAGAACCTTAAATAGAAGTGCATTGCAGCAGGTGGAGGTTACTTCAAAACAATTTAAATGGAAATGTAATTTAAATAATATTTTCAAGAGCTGTCTGATTAGTTTTGAAAGTAAATAGCTGTACCATGTGATAAAAATGTATGTAACTGATAAATAAGTTGAAGAAGGAAAATGAGGTAGCTTTGCTTCAAACTTACTGGGAACCAGGCTTATATGAATGACCACTAATATCCATTCCCAGCAGATGCAAGAAAAAGATTATTTTATCTTGAGCCAACATGCTTCTCAATGCTGAATCAGTTTTTGACCTTTCCAAAAATTCCTAAACAAAGAAGACACATATTTTATAATATTGTCTTTCTGACAAAAGTGCATAGCAATAATAACAAAAATAGTGACTTAGAATTTATAATAAGAAGCACAGGTAGTTCAGATTTGACAGAAAAATTAATAATTACTATGTTAGAGAAAGAGACTCTTTGAATTTCCAGCTGCAGAGTTCTTTTAAAGAAAGCATCCATCCAAAATTTCATTAATTTTTCAAATTCTAAAGTATAACATTAATTTCAGATTCAAGTTACTTTTAGTTTCATTCTAAAAGTAAATAAAAAATTTTTTTACTTTCCTCAAAATTAAATAATAATTTTTTAATTTTCACTTTTCAAAATGTAATTTTAAATTAAAAGCTTTATAATCATATTGTTTTCTTTTACTTTATCAGTATATAATTTGTTAACAATGCTTCATTTTTAGTTAAAAAAAATTTCAAAAATATAAAATTTTTTTACTTTTAATTAGAATGAAATAATGCAGGCTAGTTAGATGAACATAGATTTTCTAAAATTAATTATTAAATTAGTTTTTTGTTTTTATCTATTGGGTTTTCTTTTATTTTTTTGTGATTGTGTTTTTTTGTGTCTTAATTTTCCCTGCTTGTAATTTTTTCAATACTTAACTTAAATTTATGTCAAATTTGAATAAAATTAGAAATTGTAATATTGCTTATAACCTCTCCTATCGATAAATTAAAATCTTAAATATATGGAAAAATTTTTTTTTTTAAAAATTTCAATGTATTGTTTTTTTTATTTTTAATTATCATTATTTCAGTTTTAAATTTTAGCGATTACATTTATATTTGAGTTAGTTTATTTTTGCTTTCTAAAAGTTTTTATTTCAAATGTAATATTTTTAAAATTTTTTAAAATATTAACAAAGTAAAAATTATAACACATAAATTAATATTAATATAAATGATTTAGTTTTTTTTCTATTATCCTATAAAAATTTTGAAATTTTTTAAAAGCTTCAAATTTTGACTTTATTTTTAAGACATTACTTTTTAAGACCTTCATCACATAAATTTTAATTTTTAAGTTTTATTTATTCAATAAGTCTCAAAATAAATTTTTTTGGGTTATATATTAGGTGTACCGGAAATTAATATATTTATTACATTAAATTGTACAATATATTTTAAATAGTTTTTTTGTTTTAATTAATGATAGAAATGTCCACATTATCAGAAATCTTTGGCTTATCCAGCCTACAAAATTTAAATGTTGGATTGATGAAAATAATTTGTATTCTTGAGCAAAATATTAGGAAGAGGTATTTTTGAAATGTTACAGTGATCAGAATACATGGAAATTTGATTGTGTAAAGTCGGTTAATTATGATGGGTGATTAAAATAGTCCTACCTTTATTCATTCAATTTTACATGATTATTCAAACAAAGAAATGTACTAATGTTTATTATATATATTTAGCAGTTAATTCACATAATCAAGTAAGAACATTTGTATACATCTGAATAATCCAATGAGCATACTTTTGAGCAATATTAAGTTCTTTGCAATATTTTGTTCATGTCTTGTATTTTGCTGTGTTAAAATATAAATCAAAACAAAATGATATAATTTATTATCCAAATTTTTTGATCCTTATGAAATAAATAAATTTCAAAATATAAATAGGTAAGATTTATAATTGTATGCAAACAATACTTCTTACATTTCAGAATACCAGGCATAAATGATAAGTAGGTAAAAATGTAAATGCATATAGATATCTATTATTTTGATTGCTCTTCTGGAATTTCTTAGGGTAGGACATTTTTTTTTTTTTTTTTTTGCTCTATGGAATTTAAATAAAAATACATTATATATGTAGTGTGTACCACATTTTTATAAAAAAAATAAATAAATAAAATTTGTAGATTAACTTATTTTTAAAATTATGAATAAAATTTATTTTACTTTGCATACATTTATTATTATCCTTAAAGTAGGGAGGCGCCAAGAATATTTTTGCTTATAATTGAAAATTAGCACAGACTGGTCCTGATTTGATAACTCTCTGCATAACATTTTTTAGTACTGTTCTAGATGAGATCCTTAGTTATCAACTGTATAAAATTTAGATCAATAACGATAAACAAAATTGCTTAAAACACAACAGGATTTATATATATATATACATGAAGATATATAGATATGATAAAGAAAAGATAAGAAGATATATGTATATATATAGATACATCTGTACACAAACAAATGTAATTGTATTTCATTACTAGATGGCTTCATTTTCAATAAAAAATAAAATAAAAAAACACTTTCAAAACATTTAGTTACCAGTTTACAAACCTCAAGTTTTTTAAAAACCCATTCATCTAGGTGATGTGGAGTTGCAGAAGCAAAATCTTCTTCAGCTGGAGAATACATATCGATGAGAACATTTTTCTTTTTTCCTAAAATAAACAATTTAATTAAAAAATAAAATTAGAAAGAATTTAAGAAGATACAGGTTAGTTTAATTGAAACAAGGAAATTATTAATCTGAAATGAATATTATTTTAAACATTTCTCGTGTTTAAATATAATATTTCAACGAAATTCATATAATTAACTTAAGTTTTGATTGTTCCAGTAATTAATTGAGTTACAGTGAAAAACCATATTTCTGCCTAACTAAAAGCATTTTCAAAACAAATTTATTGATTTAGATGAAATTAGATAGAACCCTCCTTACTCTTTTGTAAAACAGTATTGTAGATTCATCCAGCTTTTATTCAACACATTATATCTGGCCGACTTTGAATGAAATATTTCATATTTATTTTCAACTATTTTTATAAATTACACAGGGTACTTATTTGCTAGTTACCAGATGCAAATTCCGACGTCCAAGTGGCAACCAAATTATAAAAGTTTTAAGAAGGAAGATAAAATTACAACTAAGCTTAATTAATTATCTTAGACCTGCTAGCAACAACCATTATATATCTAGTTTTAAATAATAATCGCCCATTTTAATAATTGATTGATGTAAAAAAAAAAAAAACTTTCATTAGAAGCATTGCCTGAAATTCTACAAACATTTTACACTTCCAATTTCAAAAGAAATTGTTAGGTCATGAATTCAAACCTATGCCATATGATCAAGTCATTGATTTTAATTCACTGATAAAGAGAAATGTACATTTATGCAAGTAAGAATATTAAAATTAAATAAATACAATTATATTTTGAGGATTTTTTTGTATACATACCTTTACTAAACATTGGCAAAATATCTGGACTTCCCCAGGCCCACGTATACCTGCTCTCATTGAAGACTGAGTCGAATTCAACAGGATTTTCCTTCCATCCTTTGGTAACAGCACTGACATCCTCATAAATTCCAGCAATAAGAGCCACATGGCCAGGACGAGATTCGGTTGGAACACGTGTGTGAGATATACCCCAAGCTCCAACATTAGTTATTATTTCTCTGAAACAAAAAAGGATATTTAATAACAAGCATTAAAAAATTTCTTTCTTTCTTGTAGTATGCTTTTGGGTCAAAATAAAAGAGTTTTTTTACGAAATTCTGAAAATCTGGAGAAAAAAAAATACAGTCTTACATTTTTTAAGCTGTAGAAAGCAAAACTTAGCTTTGGATAAAGAGATACCTTTACTTTACTCTTTCAAATGAGATTTATAGTAAATTTTTTAATAAAGAAAATATAAATAACGTGAGGAGCTCATGGTATACACCTTGTTTTCATACATATTATTTATTTTACATTCACCCAACACAAAAATGTCACAGAGTGGGTGGTTTATTACTTAAATTTAAAATTTCAATAGCATCTCTTTTTTTTCACCTTCTACGGTTTTACAACATTATCAAACTTGAAACAATATTGGTTCTATACATTCAGGTCCTAGTTCTGACAGTTTTTCTGTCAGCTTCTTTTAGTAGTTTTTTGTGCTATTTAGGATAGAAAACCTTCTTTCAAATATAGCAGTTGACATGGATACTGTCCTTTATAAAGTGGAGTTTGATGAGGCAACTGATCTATTGGTGTTTCGAGCAGAGGAAAAAAATTTTAATTTTAATGCTGCTTTTTTTTTTTTTTAAAAAAAATTAAAGGATGAAAATATACCTGACTAATTTTTTTAGGAGTACTTTCAATTTTCAATGTGTGATCACATATTTTTTTGATAACAAAAATTTAATATAATTTAAATTTTTGCTAGTAAAAACTTGAATGTAGTTGGCACATACAGGTACCATAACTAAAACTCTACAGTATTATGTATGGAATTAATTTAAAAAAAAGTAAACAGGTCATGCTAACAAGAGGTTACAATTTTTAAGTTCACCCCAATTTAGTATTGTTTATTTGATTATTTTTAATTTCTCATGCTCTACTGACTGGTTCAGTGGTCGGAAGAAGCGCACTACAAGTTTTGAAACTACTGTAGTCATTACCTTTTTTTGTTGTGTAGTGCGATACTTTTTTAAAAAAAGTAGTGTAGTGAGAGGTGCAATACAAAAAACAGTAGTTTTTAGCAATTCCTGGCAACTACTTTTAATGTTAGTTTAGAAAAGAATCACGGTTCTATCATAACAAATGTTTCGAATTTGATGGCTTCGTAGGTACATCAATGAAAATGAACCTGCACTTATGAGCTTCAACAGAAATTACGTTTTTAAAATCACATAACGTATAACTAATATTTAAAGTAGCTTTTACGAAAAATAGATAATTAATAACTTTGGTCACACTTTCACATTCGAATGCACACTCATGTTATTTCAAAGAAACTTAATGTATTTTCGATGTGCACTTAATTTTGAAGGAAATAAAAAAGCATCAAACAATTAAAAAATCCCAATTATTTGATAATTTTGCATTTCTTAAATTATATATTTGTTGTCACAAATAGCATAAGGAGTTGAAGGCTAAATGAAAAAATTTGAAAATTTTTTTTTGGAATAACAAGCTTGTTCTTGTAAGCATCAATAAGTATTTCTTAATTATTCCCTTACATTTAATGTAAGTCAATTTCTTATTCAAAACTATTTTAAACGTAGGTGTAAATTAAGTTCTCCAGCAAAGTTAGTCTCCTTAAAGTAGTTACTAAAATACCGAAAACTTTTTAGTCCCTACAATAAAAAAAAAGTAGTTATAATTAACAACGTTTGAAACGGAGTAGTTGCAGCAACTACAAAAATAATGTAGTTTTTCCGATTACTGACCTGGAGATTATTTTTGCGCAAGCAACTACTCGGAGACTTTTCCAAACAGAATAGCAAAGCTCACGTCATAGAAACATGAGGTTTTTAAATCAGATTTATACAAGAGAGTAAAAACATTGTTTATTAAATTTAAATCATGCTTATACAATTAAGCACTATTAAGCAAATGATGTTAAATTAATATGAAGTTTTAGAAAAAGAAACTATATCAACAATTCATTTAATCATTGACACATTTATTTCTACCTTAAAAATGGAGAGTTAGTATCACCAGCATTATTGAGTTCAAAAAATTTATCTGCCCTGAGACCGTCAGCAACAAAGAGAACAAGCCTTTTAGCAGGAGGTGAAAGAGGTGTAGAATATGGGGTCATACCATGGATAATGGGGGATTTAAAATAGATATCAAATACTGAATATAAGAATATAGTATGGAAGACAATTGCTAAAATACCAAAGAGTATCATTTTGATACTATGAAACTAGTTATTCCATAAACATAAAGAAAAATTATTCACACAAAAGTAATTTAAATGTTTTAAGACATAATCTTCGATCAACAAGTCTTTCCTTTCTTTAGATAGATAAATGTTAGTATTTCCAAAAAATTCACGCGTGTTTTCGATTTCTCCAGTTGTCAGCAAGCAGCCGAATTTATTAAATTCATTTCAATTTTTAGTTGGCATCCAAAAATTTAAAAAGCAAGGAAACTTTTCGGAAAATTCGCTTGAGGAAAAGGGTAGGAAAATTTTCTAAATTAATATATTTTTCTTACAAAAATATTTTCTTTATAAATAATAAGGAAAAATCAAGAAATGTTTACATTTATGACTTTCGGAAATATAATATTCAGGTTAACATAAGCAAGAAATTTAAACTTCAAAGAATCTCTGAGGCAACCAGAAGTAAGAATCACATTCGTTCGTAATTATCAACTGAAAGAATATTTTGGTTGTGTTTGAGGAGTATTTGATAAAAATTTGCATTTGAAAGTTGTACTATAAAGAACGAAAACTTTTTATACCGTATTAGAATTCAATATCGTCGATCTTAGTATCTGTCAAAATAGGTTAAATAATAACAAAGTTTGTGCTTCATTGAAGACATTTAGTGACCCGCAAATTAATTGATTAATATTTCTTTTAAACATTGTAACTATATATTTCTATTAAGAATGCATTGTATAAAAGACATTAGTGATTTTGAAGCCTTACTTAAATATCCTTTCGAACCCAAGAAAATAATTTATTCCATAAAGAGTGGCTATTTTCACGAAGGGAATAAATATTGCAAAGTTGGAGAGAAGCAACTTTCGATTGATATTGATGATGAGAGTCTACTTCATAGATCGTTCCAAGAATTTCCTTGTGGTAAAGATAGTTGTCGTGCTGTATTTTCCTCTATTCATGATTATGAAATTCATTACAACAGTGTACATCACATTGTGTGTATGGAATGTAAACGGAATTTTCCATCGTATAATTTGCTTGACGCACACATAATTGAAAAACATGATTCTTATCACGAAGCTGCTGCATGCAAAAGTGTTGCTCTGTATGACTGTTTTGTTGAGGGTTGTGACCACAAATTTTCTTCAATTGAAATGCGCAATGAACATATAATTGGAGTGCACAAATACCCACCCGATTTTAAATTCCAATCCTTGAAGAACTCAAAAAGGAATTTCGAAGCTATGGACGTGTCTCAAAGTGATGAACTTGGAACTTCTACTAATACAAAAGCTAAGGCTTCTGGGTCAAAGAAAGTGCCTCATTTCATATGTTTTGGACAGGGTTCTCAAAGAGCTTTTAATAAAAAGAACAAAAAACCTTACGTACGTGATATTTCTATGAAAGAATTAGGAGATGCCTTATAGAATAAATTGAAATGTTAACTGTTTTCTTAAATAAATTTCTGATATATAATTTATTTCTAATTGTTGTATTGTATCATGCTGCGTAGCGTTTTTTAAATGTGCTTATCTTTGATTTACGTTTTTTAAAAGTCCTTAAAGGTTCTTTTTTTTATTCAGGATTTGTAAAAAGTGCTTAATTTTCTATCTTTTTGAAAAAAGATTTTTTGTCGTTCTAATATCTATCTAATATAATATCTATCGTTTCCCTACAATATCTATCAGAAACTATTTATTCTATCGTGATTATGTAAAGTTTTTGGAAACGTTTTGGAATTTTATTTATACTATGTTTATAAATTAAGAACTTTAAATGGTGAGAAAAAAAATTTCTTACTGCACAGATCCTAATTATGATTTTTATTGTTGTTGTTGGAAAGTGCTTGTTTTTTGTTGAAAAATCTGGCTATGCACCCTGTGTATTATTCAACATTATTAAAATTTGAGATACTATTCCATTTTTAAAAAGCCTGAAAAATTGAAAAACTATTATTAATACCGATAATGTTTAATTAAATGTTATAATAGGTACATAATATACTAATTTTGGTATTTTTC
Organism: Parasteatoda tepidariorum; assembly: GCF_982258835.1. Taxonomy (NCBI): domain Eukaryota; kingdom Metazoa; phylum Arthropoda; class Arachnida; order Araneae; family Theridiidae; genus Parasteatoda; species Parasteatoda tepidariorum. Next base: position 79,555,372 of record NC_141755.1, read on the forward strand.
GGTTAGCCGGGTGCAAGATAATTCGTATATGTATATATATTTTTTGCTTTTTTTCATTTTATTTTTTGTGAATATTTTTCTTTATTCTGCGTTTAAAAAAATAAATTTAAAAAAAAAGGTAAAATACTAAAAAAAGTTGGTTGACGTCTACATTTTTTGGTGACTTTTAGTTTGCGTCTGGCTAACCGAAAAGTACCTTGATTTTTTTTGCTGTTTATATTTTAAAACTAACTTATTTTCTGATGGGTTTGTCGGGTTATTTTCATCTCAGTAACTGTCCACACCATTGCTAAGACGCTAAAGGAATTTTTACTTGTAAAGTTTAAACATAAAATATGTAATGGTTTGCTTGGGAGTGGCTGCAAATATTACGCTTTGAGTTATAGCCATTCTGTGATGTGTTTTTTAGTTTATTGCAAAATTTCTTCTGTTTTTTTTTTTTTTTTTTAACAGTTGGTGACTTTTTTGGTAGATAAGGAAATCTTCTAGGATTTGCTTTGAATCTTATATAATTTATATTTCATAATGTTCCATCGATAGATGACTTCAAACATGCCGATCTGATGACATCTCCAATCAAATTCTTAAGCTTGCTTACTTTAGAATTTTTTATTTACTCATTTATAGTGAACACGTCATATGTCACCGAGGGATAGAGTTGCCAGATGCAACATTATAGCTTGAAATTTTGCATTTGTTTTAAGTTTAGAGTTAATTATATATTAGTTTATTTTGGTTAGATTGTCTTTGCATAGACTTTATGCATATCAGGCTGCATATAAATAAACCTTACCTCATACATGCTGTTTCTGTCACCATTGTTTTTATGTGTTATTGTGAATGTCTTTATTTGTCTTGCATCCATCATTGGAATAAGTTTATAAGTTAACAATGTTTGATGTTATGTCATTTATTCTTCATTGTATCGCATTCCTCATTAAAAATATGTTAAAATCTTTGAAGTTTTCATCAGTCTCCACTGTCCATCAAATGAACCTATGCTGTCTTCTTAGCATGCTCTATCCCAGCTGTTTTTTTTCACATTTGAAAAAAGTGCAATTCGAGTTAATGCTACTTCTTCACATTGGTATGTCATGAATTTTATGATTTATACATACAGGGGTCGATCCAGACATTTTGTAAAAGCTCCTGTTTTTTAAAATTGTGAAAAAACTACTCATAATTTGTGAACATAAAATAAGCGTTAAGTCACATTCTTTCAACCATGGTCCTGCTTTTGTGAATTTGTGCAAATAGGGTCTTGTTATTGCAAAAATTGCTAAAAACCTTTTTAAAAAGTTTTTAAATGTAAAAAGATTCTGCTCTACAATTGCTGTTATTTTAGTCTACACTGCTCAACACAGAATATTCATTTCGGACAAATAATGGAAACAAAATCACTCACATTTTTAATAATTCCAATTGACATATTTTAAATAACACAACTTAGTTATGTATCAATTTTAATGTGTTAAGCATTAAGTAAATTTAAACAATTCTTAAATTTATAATATTTTATTTGAAAAATTGCCAGAAATAAATTTTTATTTACATAATATTCTATTAATTAATTTTATGAATAAATATAAACTGGTCAATTATTTATTTACAAAAAAAAAATAATAATTTAGTATCAATAAGAATGTGCACACGGATGTGTGTAAATATAGAAATATATTTTCTTGTGGAATTTAAACTTACGGAAACTTGGAAAACTTAGTTCGTTTCGAACCGTCTTTCTCTCCCTCGGGAAGGGTTTATTCGATTAACAAAACAATAATGAAGATAAACAAATTTGTGAAGGGTCCGTTTTTATGAAAAGATATTTTGTGAAGGGTCTGTTATTCTTCTAAACAGACCTCTGACATATATGACCAGAGATGATTGTGCTAACCGCGATCCAGAAGTTTCAAGAAATAATCAATCACATTTATGTATAAAAATCCTTGTATATTTTATTTAAAAATATAAGAACTGGAATTTATACTTGGCATCTCTTTCATTTGTAAATATTTTTTTGGTCGAATAATAAATGTGATTAGCTATAAAAGTAAACTTATACATAATTATTCATTTAAATTATGCTGCATATAATTTATTTGAAATTTCATATTTTAAAAATATCAATGATTTAAATTTATAAAGACAATTTTTTGAAATGGGTTATTAATGATTTTTTTCGAGACATTTTCAGGATTTTTGAATTGGGCTCATAATTACCCCTGCATGACTCTTTAAAACTATACTTATCTAGACTAATTTTTTTCCCCATGAATTTAATGAGTCATTATTATGTGTTGTAATATAGTTAATAGTTTTTAAACACAATATGTAAAATTGATATATTTTTGTTCAGCTTTGATTTCACCAAGCACTTGACTCAATGGCTCTACAACAATGAAAATTTACTTTACAAGTTGACTGATACTAAATTTTAAAGTAATTTTTTTGTAGCATAGTTAACACAGTGATTGTCAGATTAATTTTGGTCTAGCAGACAGACAAGGCCATATTCAAGGTGGAAAACTGTCACAGGGCATGGAACTGCTAAGGTGCCTTTGTCAAAAAATATTGTGTGTTTCATGTAATTTTCTAAAAGATTACAGAGAATCCTCTGATACTTCTACGAGAAAATATAAAAACTACAATTTTGTTTTAAGGCTCTTCAAAATATGAAATTAAGATTTGTTAATCAATGAGGAAGGGATCTGCGATAAACTTCAGCCTGGCTTCAGCTTAGCTAAGTCAGCTGGAATAGAAATTCCAGTTGTTTTGAGATGGGCATCATTTTGATATTACTAGAACATTTCACCAGGTACAATAATTGTAAAATAAACTGGACTTTGAACCAAAATTTAAAGTGGGAGATAAGTATTTAGCTGTAGTAGCTAGAGTCTTTCATCTGAAATACACTTGTTTATGACCTAGGACATGCAAAATAAAAACACACTTTCGATGTTAAAAATTTTGAAGTCATTTCTGAAATATTCTATATCTGATTAAATTGCTGTATTTTCTTACAAGGAAATAAATTTATCGGAAAAATATGTTTAAAATCAACTCACTGAGAAACAAGAATGAATTTTTATTTCATTACTTTTATCATGATATAGCATTTATTAAATATTTCATATAGCTATTAATGCTTAATTATTTATAGATATAATTCAAGAATTATATAAAAAATAGTTTATTATTTAAAATTTTTCATATTTTAACTGACACATTGAAAATTTATAGATAGTTATCAGTTTTAAAACCCTATTCAAAAAAGTTTTATGGCGGTCCCACTGACCAACATAACATATAAACAATTCAAATTTAAACAAAGACTTAATAATCACATGGTTATATGTTTAAACACTGGAAAATCATTTTATAAATGGTCTTAACTCTTTCCCTAACACGCATGGATAAAATTTTCAACAAAAAGTGCTTAACTCGCACTGTGTATTATAGTTTAAACCTGACTAAACCGTCTTGGCTATCAGCTTGAATAAGTAACTCTGTATTTTGGAATTTTAATGTTATAATTTTTTTTAAGCTTATTGAAATTAGTTTGGAAAGTTATAAAATTTCTTTTGTAGAAAATACTTTTTTCTCATTAAATAGTTTTATCCAATTAACTTCTGGTTAGAAAGTAGGATGTCATAGGCTGTGCACCCCTACTACAACATAAATATGAGGGTTCGAAAATTAATCTGGGTCAAAATATGAGATGATTCAAGCTTTTTTAATTTTTTGCAATTTTAACCTTTCAAGTTTAAATCAAAACCAATTTTGAAATGGTTTCTGTACCATTAAGCATTTACACATTTTAATGTTTTTTCTTTCACCACTGAAACATTTATGCTACAGCTCGTTGTAGGCCAGTAAGCAAGGGTGATTGTGAGTCCAAGTCAAAATTCCGGAAAATTTCTTAAATAAAAAAAAAAAGAAGAAAAAAAAAGTTTAAATCGGAAACTTAGAAAAAAATTTAACAAGGTTTTTTCCTTTTTTTCAATATTTCTTAGTTTACTTAAAATATATTTAAAATTTTACACATACCTATGATGACCTGGAGAAGTAATTGAAATTCACAAATATGTCTTTCTTTCTTGAGTTTGTGATTATAATAACTATTTATTGATAAAAAATTAATATTAATCTTGAATATAAGCTTATAAAGTATCTGGCTTTCCCCTACAAACTAATAAAATAAACTGTGTTTATAAGTTCCACCTTTGAAAATTTGACCTCCGGATCACAGTTAGCGAAAAATCCGGAAATCCGGATTTTTTCCGGAGCACAATCAGCCCTGCAGTAAGGTTAAGGCTCCACAATTTTGTGGCCAACGTCATGATTGTGACAAATGTGGTCAGCATTGAGCGACAGCAGGCTGCTTTTACTTCCCAGACAAGCTAATGCCCACTCATACGAAGCTGGATGGGCTTCAAGCCGCCATTGGGGATCAAACAGCAGTTCTTCACTAAGACAGTTCTGTACCTTAATCACTGAGCCTGAGCAATCGTAGTTCATTGTTTCATCACTAAAAGTATGATTTAGGGATGCAAGGAACATTTAGCCCAAAAACAAAACTTCAAAAACATACCGTTTTTTTTGTTGACAGATTTGGATTGCTGATCCTCAAAATATAGGAGGTAACCACAATTTGGGAAATATGGTTCGAATAATTTGGTCAGGAAAGCAATTCTAAGTTTGGAGCCTTTAATGTTAATTTTACCTTTTGCATATTTCTCTATATCTCAAATTTTTTTGCGTGCAATTATAAAATTTGTTTGTTCAAAAACAATTTGTAATAATTATTATATTTAACATAGTTGAAAAAATTTCTAATTGTCAGGTATACAAATTTTGACATTTAAAATAATGTAATTTTATAAGTCAAAATATGAACAAAATCAATAGTTCCTGAGAAATCAAATTTTAAAGAAGTCTTCTAATTAAAATTCAATTTCTCAGGAACTGTTAAAACATTTCGTTCAAGTTTTGACACATAAAATTACATTCTTTAAAATAATGTAAAAATTTGTATACATTGCAATTCAAAAGTTTTTTTGACAATATAAAATAAAGTAATAAGGAAAAATTATTTTCTGCGTGAAATGATCTGGATAAATGAATTTTATGACTGTAAGAACATAATTCATCAATTCTCTTAAAATTTTTTCCAGATATGGCTAAATATGCGAAACATTAAATTAACATTAAGGTGTATCAACTTTGAATAGCTCTCCTGAACAAACTATTCAGATATTTTCCAGATTGTAGCAACCTCTTAGATTTTGAGAGCCAGAAATCAAATTCCATTTAAAAAAAAAACTATGTTTATTCATAGAAAGTACATTTTTGTGACTGATTCTTAACTTTAATATTCTCTGCACAAACTAATTAGCATATTTGAGGTTACCCCCTCAAATCATTAAGATTGAGTTTATGTAAGTAGAGATCCAATCATTAAATCAAGTTATTCAGGGTGGTTTTATTATTTTTTTTTTTGAGCACTGCACAATAAAAATATTTATTAAATTTGTTATAACATTTTATTTCTATAATAACGAATTTAACATGATTTTATTTAATGTGCAATACATGAAAAATTGTATAAAATAATTGTATTTTAAATTAAAAAAATGTAAGACAGGAAAATATTTAAGGGAAAGGTTATTTATAAAAGAAATATTTGTTCCATTTCAATTAAGAGAATTAAAGGAATAATTTTCAGGAAATTATTTCAGAAACATAAAAATGAACAATTATATCAAGGTGCGTAGCCAAATTATTCAACAAAAAATAAGCACCTATTAAGCACTTTTCAAGCACTCATACAATAGGTAGGATTGAAAAGTTTTTGATGATTGACGGTTTTAACCGTCATATTAAAAAATACATAAAAAAACTTTCAGCATTGTTTTTTACAATTGTCAAATTTTTTAAATCATGTAAATCGAATAGCGTTTTCATACGATACGGACTGATGATAAGCAGAAATAGATTGGGGTTGACTTAATTGTGAAAACGTTGAATAGAACAATGTGAACAGCGTCTTTCTGCATAATTCGTAGCGAAAATCAACATGGTAAAGGAAAAAATATCATTTTGGAAAAGGGAAATTAAGCTCTTTTTAAAAACACCCAATGAAAAATGCACCTTTAAAGGCTTTTAAAAAACGAAAATAAACACTTTCTAAAAACGCTACGCACCCTGTATATATATATATAAATATACAGAAAAATTATTTCAAAATAGCTGAAAAGAAAAGCTTTACTTAATTGACCTCAGACAATAAAGTAATAAATAATATATTTTTTAATATTATATCTAACTTTATAACTATAATTTTTAATTTTATGAATAAAATATTTTAAAGTAAAAATAAAGTAATAAATTCTCTAAAAACTGAAGTATAACTGAATAAGAGCCCATTAAGACCCATTTCATAAGTTGGTAAGATTACATTAAAAGTGATAATACAAAGCTTTTTCTGATAAACCATTTTTTTTTTAAGTCACAATATTTGTTTAATTTTAATAAAATGAATACTAAATAAAATTTTTAGTACTACTTATATCTTGTTTGCTGAACATGTTTACTAAGAACTTTGATGATATCACTAATATTAGAATATATGAATCATATTTAGCAGTCCATTATTATGCTAAATCACAGCTCTTTGCATCACTAGTATAAATTATACTGCAGAAAAGAAAACATTTTAAGTTTCATTGTAAAATTATATTTTTCAAAACTTACTGATTTATAAGAAAAAGCTATATCAATACTTGGTATCTTTTGCAACCTAAAAAATTAAAGTTAGTAAAAAGAATTATCGTAGGCGTTAAAAATATGCTTATTGATTGATAACTGTCTTGCACACTTATATAAAATTTATCAAACATTAAGGCAACAACAACAACAAAAAAATATATTTTAAAACTCTTTTAATATTTCTAATTTTTACAAATGAGTCCAGTGTCCATGAAACATAATTACAAATCATCAAAAAAGCTGTTGACTTGTTTATTAACCTGTTGATGCTTCTTTTTAGTTTCTTTTACATCTTGCTCTTTTAGTTCATTCACACTGGACAAGTCCCAAAATTTGACTTTCTGATCATAAGAACAACTGGCAAGTAAAGAAGAGTCGTGAGATAGTGAGAGTCCTTCAACAGCAAATCCTTTGTGTCCCCCTAAAACTCCTAAAAAGCGGTTAGGAAATAACTGGACCACTCTGATTTTTCCATCTTCACATCCTGTACAAAGAACATCATCGGAAAGAACAGCCATTGAATCTACAGAGCCTGGATGACCGGGAAATCTATCACTGATGTTTCCAAATTCACCAAAATTGAAGATGTTTATAGCTCCATCACCTCCTCCAACAGCAACTTTACTTCCATCTTTAAAAATTCCCAAACTTAACAACTCAACATCAAGATATTCGGACTGTTTATCCATTTTCATGGCCCGAAGATTGTAAGACACAATTCTTCCATCACCACTGGCTGCAAGTACGACCCTTTTTTCTTTCTTCATCGCCATGCTACTGATAAAATCCTCACAATCTTCAAATACTTGAATAGGATTTTGCATTCGGAAATCCCAAAGCACCACTTGACCTTCATCTTCTCCTGCTGCTAAAAGGTAATTATCAATCGGAAGCAGAGAATAGATAGGTAGTCCACTCACTCTGCTAAACTTACGGTACACTGAATTTGATTCCATGTCTACAACACATATAGTGGTATCCTTGGAGGCAGTAAATAAATGTTCACCGGATTCAGAAAATTTAACTGCCCTACAAGAATGTTTATGGTGTACATATGAAAGGATTTCTTTGTTAGTACTCTCTCGACTGAAGGAGTATAAATCGACTGGACCACTAATTGTACCTACGGCTACCAAATCCTTCTTTGGATGACAACAAATGCCAACTACCATATATTTGAAATCAATATCTTTAGGAACTTCTTTCTTTTGCTCTATATCTCCTGTATCATCTTCATCAAAATGAAAACCCTCTTCATCGTCAGATGAATCCGATAAATCAGAGTCATCAAAACTGTCATCACCAGAGACATCTGGCTGGTTGTCAGCAAGCTCATCATCGTTAGAAGACATTGTCTATAAAAGAAATAGAAACATGAGATAAAAGGGACAAAAAAAATATTTCGTCATTTTAACTTTTAGAAACAGAATTTTATGAATAAATGGTCATGGCTTTTAAGAATTAGATCATAAAATAATGGGAAGTATATACTCTTGAGCAATTGGGCTCTTTTTTTAATTTTAAAAAAAGAAAATCGAATATGCTTGTGTTTATATTTTTGCTCTGATGAGCATTTCTTGAATTATTTAGATTTGAAACAATTAGCACAGTTTTAGTTTGCTGGTTATAGGCCTAGATTGCTAGCAAACTAAAATGAAAAAACCACCAAGAATTGATATACTTTTTTTCTCGATAATTCAAATTTGTAAGAAAAATTGGAAGATTCTATTTGAAAATAATACCAACCCTCTCGAAAGAGCAGCAACTCTGCTTATGAGTGATAGCGGGTCTGTCACACCATTATAGGTATGACAGACCTTTATAGTTAGATATATTTCCTAGCTTTAAAATTTCCCTCATTTTATAAAATCATATACATATTTAATCAATCCTAATTCCTTTTTAAATAAACGAAGTAGTTAATTTTTATTCAATTTTATAAAGAGCAAATGCAAATATTTTAATTCTTTAATAAATGCAACAGCAATAAATTATAATTTAATGTCGCAACTGAGTATCAAAATCTATTATTTTTAAACTTTCTTTCTTCAACCACATTAAACACTAGTAATACATAATTAGGTTTACTTTAATTTCTAACAAACTTTTTGGCCTTCATTTATATATTAACATTAGATATTGTATGGTTAGCTGAATTAGCTTATAAGTTTTGGCAGAATCCCTTTTCAACAACGTCACTGTAATGGAACTCTCATGTACTACAAAGTGCCAATTAAGTACTCACTTTATGAATTGGATTATGATCATGGAGGATTTGTCTCCCATGGCCTGCCCCTAATGATATCATCAATCAAAATGTATTCTTTTACTTAAAATGTTATTTGGATAAGACATCCTCTTAATATTGCAGCTTGAGCTCATTGTTATTACTTCCAAATAATAAGCTTCCTTCTAAGTAACATCCCATTTTCATCATTAACTATTTTGTTTTCATGATATTTTGTTTACAATTGCTATGTGAAGTATCATCCATCAACTTGTCATTTCTGCCACAATTAACAAATCTTTTTACTTCAAATATTTATCAACACCAACTACAAAATTATTTTCACATACATGGTGCCTAGACATGGATAATAAAGATGGCTTTCCAACACACACACACAAAAAAATCAGAACATTATTAGGATGATTTTATGATTCTCTCCAGTTTCCTTGATCAACAGTTTCTTAAACTGTCTGCTTTTCCCATTGTCATTGGACTTATGTTTTACCTTACTAAAGATTTACTGGTTAAGAGTAGACTTCTTGTCCCGCCTGTGCTCTTAATGAAGAAATAAGCATAGAAAAAAAAATCACTGAACTTTTCTTTGCCGTCGAATATTTTTTATTACTTTTTTTTGATGAACACACAATACATTATTATCTATATTTAAAACTTTTCTTAGATATTAAAAGAAATAGAAGATAATCCAGCACACTGGTTTAAGGAATGTTTTTGAATTTATACTCTCTTTCACACACATTTTTCAACTTTGTGAAGCAGGGTGTAAATGATTTTAATCAAATGATTAAAATCATGATTTTAATCACATGATTTTTTTAAAAAAATCACTGATTTTAATTAAAAAAAAAACAATTTTGTGTATAGTCTTGAACATTTTTTGTATATTTTTCTAAGTTTCAAACATAAACAAGTAAGTAGACTGTTCTATATATTTCTCAGATCTCACTCAAATAATTCAACATTTCTACTTTCAATGTGACTCATTTGCTTTTAAAAACAGTTTACATATTATATTTATAGTTCACTGAACAGTTTACATATGATTGCACTAAACTACATTAACACTAAATGAAAAAGATCAAGCTGTAAACTTTGTTAAGGAAAAGTATGGAGAAACCTCCTTATTAAGTATTTTGCTAAAATTCATTGTATGCTCTCCTCCGTTTAATGGAACTTTGTTTGATAAAGAATCTCTAGAATCTTTAAACATCTTGGAATGGTGGAAATCAATTGCGCTTCTTAAGAACTGTGTAGGTCAAAAAGAGTTTGATGCAATACAGTTGTTATGTACTGCAAAAGGAACAACTGCAGGGATAGAGAGGATGTTTTCCACTTTTGGACTTGTACATACTAAACTCCGGAATCAATTGGGTGTAGAAAAGGCAGCTAAATTAGTCCTTATGTTTAAATCTTTAAATAAAACTAATTAAATGATTGTTTAAATAATTTGATATTGTAGATGTAGAATTAATAATTATCACATATTGTTTGATAAACAATTTCTTTCTTGATTTGTAGTTTGAAATCACTTTGTTTTTGTTTATTTCTTATTTCACCTTTTGCTTTTAAATTATTAAGAAATATTTTGTTGATAATGGTTAGTAATGTTTATTTCCAATGTATACCATAAGTAACAATAGTAATACAATACAACTTTAAATCTATGGTACACAAAATTGATTATATTCCATAGAATTGAAATTATAAAAAAATCATGACTAAAATCAAAAAAATCCGATTAAAATAAAAAAAATCCGATTTTTTTGATTTTTTAAAAAAAATCATGATTTTTATACACCCTGTTGTGAAGTGTTTTATTCTGATGATGCATAATATATATTTTTTCAATTTTTGCTGCATTTTCCATTTGCAACATTTGAATTTATTTTTAAAGATTTGATCAATAAACTAAGATTTATCATAGAGAAAGTTATGATTAATCATGTTAAATATATAAAAATACTTTACTAACAACTTTTTGTTGATAACTCAGTGGTTTAAAATATATAATAGGTGATCGAGTTTAATGAAGAATTTATTCTATAAAATCTACTTTGGTTAAAATCAGGGTTGGGTTTTTGACGTCAAAAAGTGGTTTTTGACATGACAAGGGTATAATACTGGTTTAAACCGTCAAAAACCCGTCAAAAATGTCAAAAACTGAAGTTTGCCAAGAAAATATATAAACTTCAAAACTACCAACAGTTGCCATGCATTAGATTGAAATTTAATTATACTATAGGTAATCAGCAGGTTTTAAAATATATTTTAATTAAAATTAAGATAAAATAACAGATTTAAAATCTCAGAAATTTATATTCAAATGCATGTGCAGAAAAATTTTGCACAAAAATTGTTTAAATATTTATATTTAAAAAAAAATTTTTTTTGTTGATACTTACGAAAATTAAAAGTTTATTACTATGCAATTTTGACATATAAGGAACATATAACTAATATTTATAAAGAACTTACAAGTTATGTTGTATAAATACAAACTTGATACAAGTGTATGAATTTTTTTTTAATGTTATACCGAATATCTTTATTATCCAGTATGTTAATTTGAATTTAAAAGTAGTTATATTTATGAATAATGATAAATATAATTCATATTGTTTATTATATTTATTTATAATTATTACACTTATCATTTTAAAACAATTTTTATCTCCTAATTTTTTTTTTCTCCACTTGTATTAATGCAAATAATGCATATCTTGAAAGCAAGAAGTAATTATTCAACAGCTGAATATTTAGATATTCAACAAAACTATATCGTATTCAGCAAAATGAAATTCACAAGTATTTGGATAAACTAAATTTTCAGCATAGTAAATGAATAGGCTGAATATACTGTAAATCGACACTAACTACTCGGTGTATTTAACAGAAAGCACTTAAATTTGTATTGTCTTATGTTAAAAAGATTATTAAGAAGATTTAAAAGAATATTAAAAAGATTTTTCTTTAAAAGAAGATGTCTAATGTACAAAACTGCTAATGTTTATCTTTAAAAATGTCTAATTTTTAGTATAATCTATACTATACGCTAAATTTGGTTATAAATAAATTTCTTAATAATATCACTGCAGATTTTCAATAACACATGAAAATGAATACATAATATTACATAAGATGTGAGTTTTAAGTACAAGATTTTGGTTACTACTCAAAATATAAGTGTTCAAAATTTTAAATTTATTTTTTCTAGAACATATTTAGAAACACTATCCCTAATAAAAAATATATAAATTTTATGTATTAATTAAATTTCACATATGAATATAGGTTTTTGACATTTTCGACATTTTTGACAGTGAGGTTTTTGACGTGACGGTTTAAACCATGGTTTAAACTGTCAAAAACTGTCACATGTCAAAAACCTGCCAACCCTGGTTAAAATTATAACCTTAAAATAAAATCAATAAATTTACTAAAAGTTTTCTAAAAGAGTAATTATTTAATAGATTTTGTTTCCTTTGAATATATGGTATAAAAATGACAATATTTCATTTAGTGATTGTGTTGAATTATTCTTTTATGAAAGACAACACTTTATTGTGCTTTTCATAAATGCTTGAAATAATTTTAAATGATAGAATGACATCACAAATGACTTAACCAAACGAATATAATTTCTTCTAGTTGAATGAATAGTATATTTAATGTATATTAAGCAGGATATAATATTTTTCTCTTGTTAAAATAATAAAATGGTATTTTGATTTCAATCATATAACAACTGTGTGATATTTACTCACTTAACTGATATAATTCAATACATAGATACTGAAAATATTTGATGTATACACTGCTCATGAAAAAGTTTGTAGCGCACACACTAAATTGAATTTTAATTTGAGCATCAGATCATTTTTTTTTCAGTAAGAGAAAGGTATGCCATTAAAAACGGAAAATTTTCATAGCAAATAATTTCATATTCAGCTTTTATAAGATAAATCAGTAGCTTGATAAGAATAATTACAAGTATAAAAATAAGGAGAACACTTTATTGCAATAAGGGATAAGAATATAGAGAACTTTCTATTTCTGCTCGGTGAACCAGCTTGCTCGTTTCTTTGTACAATTTTCGATTTCTTTCTCTAAATCTATTTTACTCTTTTTTAAGCCCAATATTTTTTTCTCCTTTCTTTTTCTCTAGCCTTTTGAGATTCTAAATACACTTTATACTGGGCAAGTGTACTGCTACATTAAATAACCATTTCTCTGGTTATTTTTACTTCCCAGAGCCCCCTACATTTTATTATATTATTGTAAATACTTCACGACAAAATATAGGATACATAACTTAAAAATTCTTAAAACTTTAATGTTCTTGTTCATGCTGAATCTTCTTTCCACAGACGTCGAAAAGAGTTTGTGGGAAGGAGTCAAAACCATCTTAATAATTTCTCAAAACTTAGGAAATTTATAACTTTCAAACTAAGGAAGGAAAAATTATCTAATCTTGATATTTTGAGATCAAATTTTCTAAAAGAGGTATTTTTGTGATCAAATTTTCTAAAAGAGGTATTTTTGTGATCAAAGTTTCCCTGGGTAAACCACTATATATATTTTTTTAATTTGCAATTTTAAAATCCATATAACTTCTTGGTAATTGCAGTTTGCATGACAGATTTTGATCTGTCTCGCCAACTACAATCACCAAATAAACATTGAATTTGCACATTTTGCTTTAAAAAAATGATGTAGAGGTTGGTATGTGGTTGGCTACGAGCTATACCCTTAAAGGTGGTCCCCTTCTGTGATATTTTCTTCCCTGGCAGACCACTGCCTGGAGGTTTATTGATTATTTTCATTTAGATCATGATCGGTAAATCTTCCTTTAAAGTTCTCCTAAAAGTGTAAAAGATTTAACACCCCTGGGATAAGTTAATAGGGAAGATTTATGAATGTCCCATACAAATATTTGCTAGTATAAGGCTACTCACAAATTAAAGAGATTTCCGTATCATGATCTGTAGAAGAATAATTGCCGAATCTTGGTAACTTCCGAGCAGCGCCCGGGGATATTTTCATACTGTGATCTGTCGCGCCAACTACAATTGCCAAGGTGCCAAATAGATTTTAAACTTGAAGATTTTTTATAAAAATCATGTAGATGTTTGCCCGGGGGTTACTACGAGTTAGACCATTCGAGTTGGTCCCTTTCTGTGATGTTTTTTTAGTTTCTTGCGGGCCACTGCCCGAAGTTTCCAAGACTTGGCGATTATTCTGCCACAGATCACGATACGGAAATCTCCCCCAGCAGGCCACAGGAAACAAAAAAAATCCCAAAAGGGGACAACTTAAAAGGGAATAACTCTTTACACACTATCAGGAAAACCTCATCATGATTTTTTTAAAACCATTTACAAGCTTAAAATCTACTTGGCGGTTTGGCGAGGGTTGTTGGTGCAACAGATCATGATCGGGAAATGTCTCCAAAATGAAGAATGCATGGAATTCAGTAAGAACAATAGTTTTATACTTAAAATTTTGGGGATATCATGATCTGTTGCATCCACTATAACTGCCAAGGCACCAAATGGATTTTAAACTTGCAAAAAAAAGCCTGTACAGATTTGCTCATGTTTGGCTACGAGTTATAAATACGATTAAATACATAGTAAATTTTAATCAAGATATTATTAAGCAATTGTAGGCACATATTATATGCATTTAGTTAAGCTATTCAAGAATATAAAAATTTTCCCTATAGTATTATAAAATTAAATAAAATTTATTGAATGAAATATGTAACCTTACTAAATAGCAATTTTCAACTTTAATATTTTAACGGCACGTTGTTTGGTGAACGACGTCAATAGTAAACAATAATTAAATGAATTGGAAATGGCAGATAACGTTTCCGACTGCCTATTTCTTTTATTTAAAAGCTCATATGCACTAAGGCACAGGAACTTTTGCAATTTACAAACTTAACGCTCGAATCTGCCCTCTAGTGGGATGATATTTTCAGGCTATTTATTAGGTTTTCAGGCGATAAACCTATTTATTAGGTTCATTAGGCTATCAGAATCATTGGCAGAGTAGGACGCTTTTATTCAGCAGCAAATATGAAGCAAAATTTGACTAAGAAAGGGCAGAAGAACATGAAAAGATGATTCAGAACATTGGTATATCCTTCTGAAACAAAACGCGCCAAACATTTGATTAATAATTTCTTAAATGTTTTAACGACCAACTATTATTAACAACCAACTTGCAATAGATAACTTCAGATTTGTAAACTGTTACAGATAAGTGTATTACGGTAAAACTTTTTTTGTTGTCTTCAATTCATTATGAAATAAAGTCCACATGGCTTTCTTCATTCCAATGAATAAATGTGATTTCAGAGCGAGCAGACCTGTAATAGTAATAGAATATTCGTCTTGTTCATAGAATGACATATATTTCTGTATCTATATAATTCGGAATCTAACAATAAGGAATCATAACAAATAATTATTTTTTATTGTTTTCTTGGTAAGTATTTTTTAAGTTTGAATGATTTATTTCAACAAAAAATCAGCTATTCGGTTTTTAAGTTGTATATTGTAATTCATATCGAGATCTTACAATTAAAAAATTTTGTTATATATTTTACCAATTATCTAGCGAAAATATAGAACGATTTCTCAGACACAAGGTTTTAACTCTAATAAGATGATAAGATAAATATTTTTGTCTGCTTCTGTTTATATACAAATATTTTTTCTCATATGTTTTAGATGTTCCTTCTCAAAAAAAAAAAAAAAAAAAAAAAAAAATATTATCTTGTATGAGAAAGAATATCAAACATTTTTCTTTTTCAAATTTAATAAGCCACAATAAAGAAGGAACGTTACATGCTACACTGGAGAAATCTTCGTGTAGCATGATAACGTCCCTTCTTTATTGTGGCTTAGATTGTAAGTTATAGATAGTAAGATAATTACTTTTGTCTTCATTTTCTTCAAAATTATGTGATCATTAATGGGTTGAAGTGGTTCTGAGAGTAAGAATTTTTTTTAAATACTCAATAATGGCTTTTGGAAAACTTTAATTATTGTTAGATTCAATGAATAATCCATTATTTATTTAATATTTCCGGCGCCTTTATGAAATTACTTAAAGTAAAATGCCAATGAAAAAGGAGTAGTAAATTTAGATAAAAATTTTTTTTAATGAAGCAAACATATATATATTTTTTACTATCAATTTGTAGAATAAATTATGAAAAGGAGTTGTGTTAATAAAAATTTGTATAAGTATTTTCTTTCGTGCTTTTCAAATAAAAATAACTATATTCGTTAATAAAGAAATATGTTCCCTAACAAACATTTTCAAAATTTATAGCAATTCCTTTCAAAGAATACCATATTAATGCCATAAAAATACCATAATTAACCAACCAATCGTAAACAGTACCGCTCTATCCTCTGAGCCACCTTGTCATTCATTCCTCTTATTTATTTATTTATCTCCGTCGCTGAACAGCTTTTCCAATTTTGTATTTACGACTACAGATTTTCAACTCCGTAGCCTTGTAATTTGAACCCAATCCAGAAGACAAGGGCCTGGATCAAGCCTGGATTTTCTGCCTGGATCAAGTATTGAGGGAAAATTTGCCTTCTTGATTGACATTTTTGATGCAACTAACCCGCATTTGCGTTACATAGAGAGAAAAACCACGAAAACCTCCCACAACTAGCTGGGCGGAAATGTTCACTCTGTATCCTTGTAATTTTGAATCCAATGCAGAAGACAAGGTAACTCCAGGATCAAGTATTGGGAGAAATTTGCCTTCTTGGAGGGTCATTTTTGATGGAAATAACCCGCATTTGCGTTACTTGGAAAGGAGAGGATATTTTACGTCAACACTGTGGTCGGTGTGAGACGGATGAGAAATTTGAATTGACCAACTATCGATGGTATTCGAACTCGAATCACCTCATTGGGAGGTGAGGGCTCTATCCCCTGAGCCACCACGACCCTATATACTTTATTAATAAAGTCGGGGTTCCGTTGAAAAAAGGTTGATAATTTAAAGGTACATAGTAGAAAAAAAATTGGGATCCGCTGGATTATACTAGTAGTTCTAGCATTGATAAACAATATAAGAGTGAGAAAAAAAGAAAAAATAATTTCATCAACAGAAAATAAAACAATAAAACTTTTCTGTTCTGAACAGTCATGTCTCCTTCTGATCCCCTTTAATCAATACTTACAGAATCATTGTCAAAAATGAATCCAAAAAAGTATACATATAAAGGGTTGAAAACAAGTATTTCATAGAAAAAAACTACTCTTATACTCTAGCGTATCTCTATTGAGGAAGATGGATCTGAAAATATAAAATTAGTTTTATATCCTCATGAAATTTGAAGGTGTAGCAATCAAGTTGTAGCATAAAGCAATCAAACCTGAACCGAAAACAGAAGAAAAATAAAGTAGGTGACTCGCGTTTCAACTACTCTGTTTTTTCCAGTACTCGAACAGATTTTTAGTTCCACCTTCCTTAGTATAAATTCACTGACTTTCCTGGTTTTTTTGTATAACATTGCTTACATTTTCAACTCTTTATGCTCAAGGGAGAAATTGTTACATCTTGGATCAGTTTTAAATTTTTTATGTCGAAATTAAATGAATAATTTAAAGAAAAAATTAGAGATTAAAGCGGGAAATACAAAATATACGTTTGTATTATCAGTATACTTATTCTGTGAAAAAATTCTTACACTTCAAAAAAAGTTTTTTTCGAAGGAAGAAAAATTGGTTCAAGGTACAATATGACTTGAATTACCATAACATTATCTCAGATATGCTGCAATTGATTGAATTTGGATATTCATGGAATGAAAATTTGCTTATCTGGTATTTTGTATAGTGAAACAAATCAAATTAACTATATAAATAATAAGAAAAAATGTATCACTGTATTATTTAAAAAACGTTCAGCTTTCTTAAGAATATTAAAGTTTTTTGCGAATTGTGAATGCCATTTACCAGGTAAAGATATTTGTGCTGCACACAGCTTGCGCAGGTCCAAAATACAATACTGAGACTGGTTCAAAGTACAACACCCATACACTTTTTGATTTTATGAAGCCTAACAGAAATTAACCTTTTCTCTCTAAATATACTGATATTTTATCTTACAGATTCGCCTGTCCGACTCACTTAGTTAAAAAGTCTGCACTATTTGAAAAACAAAATGAAGTCAGAGGTAAAAATCTACAATAATCTAAGAATATCCTATGTCATTCTAAATTAGTTTTCGTATATTACCAGCAAGGAGAATTTTAAAATGACATTTTTCACATTATATAAACTGCCGACCAGCCTGTGTAGGGGTTAGGGAACTGCCCTTGCATCAGAAAGGTTCTGGGTTAGAATCCCGGGCAAGGCATGGATGTTCTTTCGTTCTCTGTACTATCTGTCCTAACTGTGGGAGCAAATTTGGCCCACCTAATATGGTGTCCCTGCGAGAGTGGCCAACAAATCTGCCTTCAGATGCTTGTATGACCTAGGTAATTATCCAGGTGGGCATTGGGAAAAAAATCTTAAAGAGAAAGACATGTTGACATAAATGACATGTTATGAAATGTAACATTTAATTGGCTTTGTTATCAAATCAAACAGAATGGGAAAAAATTACTCAGCAAATAGAAAATCATAAAAGTTCTCTAACACAAACCGGGAAAAATCTGAAACGGTGGCTAACACAGAAGATAGTTCCTGTTCAGTCCATAGTAGGGGCTTTAACAATAAAAAATTAATGCAAAAATTCATCTCTAACAGTACTGGTTCCGAGAAGATATGATCTAAGGCTCGACACTCGCCCCAATAATTTCTTGAAACATTTTTTGACAAGTATTTTCAATATTGATATATAGGGGGTAGTCATTACAGACAGAACACCCTGTGCATTATCTTCCCCTCAACTGAGTGAAAAATATTTTGTTAGATATACTAGATATGCATTTCTATATAAAGCGTTTCTGTTCGTAAACTGAGAAAGGTATAAAAACCCCTAAAATGCTCTACTAAAACTGAAAAATAAAATTGGAAGAACAATATATTAACTATTCTTTAAAAATAATGTAATGTAATTTTTAAAATTCTCGAAATGATTTAAAAATAAGCGCTGTATTAATTTTGAGCATTTCTTTTTGCTTGATGTTTATGGAAAAAACAGCGGCAAAATTGTAGCTGTACTGTTATAAGCTCAAATACTCAAAATAATTGGCTGATACTCAAATAACTGGATAATAGTAAAGCTGATACTCAAAATAATTGGAAATAAAGCATCTCAAAATACGCTTATAATTTTTTTGTTAAAACTATCGGGCTGCGCCCTCTATTTGCTTACGCTGTTATTTTATTCATTAGCTTATAATTTACCAAACTATGTTATGGATGGCTGAAATACGACTATATTTGTAAAGGGAATTCCGCATCCGGCTTGCCCCGACCACAGTGCTGATGTAAAATATCCTGGGTTAGATCATGGGTTAGAATCCCCTTGCCGTCACGCTAGCCTTGGGAGGTTTTTGTGGTTTCCCTCACCATGTAACGCAAATATGACTTAGATCCATTACAAATACTGCATTGATGGCGAATTTCTCCTAATATTTGATCCTGAAGTTACCTTGTCTTCTGAATGGGGTTCAAAATTACAAGGGTACGGAGTTGAACATAGGTAGTCATAAACTCAAAATTGGGTTACCTGTTCAACGACGGTTTTTAAATAAAATATTTGTAAAGGAAATTATATACGTAATGACAAATATATATAATTTCCGTTTTCTGTTTCATTTTGTAATCTTTTTTTGTTAAAACTATTGTGCTGCACCTTCTGTTTGGTTTATATATTAATGATTAGTTTGATGGACAAAAAGTTTTTGTATTATGAAGTCTTATAAAGAAAATATTATGTGTTTTTGATGTTTGTCTTCTTCTTATTTTTTTAAGTATTTTACGCGTAGAAAGAAGAAAGAGGAATTTTTTTTAACACAAAATTGCAAATTATGTTTGCGTTTTCTTAGAAAATGTTAAAATTTGTTAATTTTCTGCATTGTGCCAAGTTTTTCAAAATTCTTACCTTCTAAAAGTTATTAGTTTTTGGTGTGGTCTTAGCAATTTTTTCTAGCATTGCATGCATGGATAAGAATTTCCCAATTGAGAATGATGAATAAAAAAATTTTATCTGCCAACGAAAAAAAAAAAATTTTTTTTTATTTTTTACTCTGATTATATTAAACATAAAAATGGATAAAATGATAATTATCTTACAAAGAAGCTTTTAAGAAAATTAATCTAATTATATGTTGAAAGAGATATATGTTTTCAGGCAGACATAATTTCACAGCCCGATTCATTTCTACGAATGATGGTTGTTTTTATGAACAAGATAGTGTTTAAAGAGGCCGTTGCATTCCTAAAAATAGAAATCGAATTTTTTCATTGCAACGATTATTATTTGATAAAGATAAATAGATTTATTGTTTCGAACTAATTTAGATTGTTCTATTTATGGACACCGAATAATTCATGGATCCAAAAACAACAGATAGAAATATTACAAAATTGTGTCCGCTACGCACATCAAAACGATAATATTTTATTAAGAAAAATGGCTTTAATTTCCTGTTATTCTCAAACAATTTCTAAATTAAATTAATTTATATAAACACTATAAATAATTTTATTCAATCCATGGTCTTCTTTTCCTTTATTTCCGATTGTAAGACAATCTTATAATTTCATCATTAATTGAATAGTTTCCAACGCAATAAATGAAAAAAGTTAAAAGATATGCAGGAAATCAAATGAATTTTAATTAGAAACAATTTTCTGTTGAAGTGTTAATCTCATTGTTTTTGCTTAAATAAGATTTAAAGAATAAGGAGACAAAAGTTTTGTAGGTGGGAAAAAGAGTTATAATAAGGAATGAAACTTTACATAACCTACACCATTGATATCTTATTTCAACTTTAATCAGTTCTTCTCCAAAATAAGTTTTTGAAATCGCGCAAAATTCTAGCTTCCATCACATTTGATTTCTCCTTCCTTTAAATTCGCTTTTTCTAACGAAAATCACAAGAATTTTCTGACCCTGAAAGTGTTTTTAAAAATAGTTTCATAGGCAATTTATGCCACAAGTCCTTGGTTCGATCCTCGGACAGGGCAAGTTTGTCTCAGCCTTTCTTTTTTTCTCAGTGGGTCGATAAAATGGGTATCAAGCATGCTTGGGAACAATGGGGGTTCCGCGTTGGGTTGATCATCATATCGGAACATCTGCTCTTGCACTCCAGATCCCAAAGGTCAAGAAACTGAGATGGGAACAGTAGGCCTTGGCCCTCTATGAGCTGTCGTGCCACTGAGTTTAGTTTAAGCAATTTATTGATGTTTTGGTAACTCATTCGTCTAAATTCACGATTTTATTTAAATTTTACTTCTTATGCTTAAATGGAATGTCAGGAGTTTTCAAGCAAACTATTTTTTCTTAACACAATATGGGCTGAAAAAAAAAATTTTTTTTTCCCTTGAATTTTGGAATGCTTTAGATGCCTAACGTAATAAACCTATTGTTAATAAATGGTTTGAGAACATTTCTGAGAAAGACCAGAATTTATGTATGTAGTAGGTATTAAAAAGGAACCTTTAAAATGCAGTAAGCCTAAGAATCTTACTTTATTAAAAATCATTATGTATAGTCTTAAATACAATATAAATACCCCACCAAAAAAAATGGGTGGTTTGTCAGGAAGGGTGTATAAATAGAACTTATAGTGGTTCTTCTGAATGGTAATGAGTGAAGAGCTACACAATGAAACTCGTGATTTTTTCCCCTAAAACCTTCTGCAAACGTGCAAAATTAAGTTATTGATCAGAATTTAATTTATTCACGTTTTTCAAACTATCAAGCAAACGTAAGGAACTAAAGCGTCTTTATTCCAAAAGTTTTGGCCAACTTAAAAATAAAAAAAAAATTAAAAGAGGAGTGATTTTTTTCTTCAAGTTCTTATAAATTTTAAGTACAATTCGTAAGCGGAAATATTTGCTGATTTTAAAATTTTTTATACGGTATATTTATACGGTACGGTAAAATTTTTTATTTCGTATGATACAGTAAAAGATAGGTTTCGAAAGTTAAAAGTAGTTGATTTCAACATTGAGGATGAACCACGTTCCGACTGCCTTAAAGAGGTTGATTGGAACCAGTAAAAGCAAATTATTGATCAGTACAGAAATTTTTCAAAATTAATTACTGTGCAAGAGCTTGACATCTGCCAAAAAAAAAAAAAAAAAACAATAGTTAATGCTCTTGATCGCATAAATCTAATGTTTAAGTTTAGCCGCTTGGTGCCCCACGAATTGACTGCCGAAGACAAGAGCAAGAAAATGACCCTGCTTAGAGATAAAAAAAAAAAGAGAACATTCTGGACAGAATTTTGACCTGTGATGAAAAATGGGTGTACTACACGCCGTAAAGGAGAGTGGTCAGCCCCCGAGGAATCAGAAGGTTCGGACGAACGTTAACTAACAAGAAGCTGATTCTCGGTATCTGGTGGGATTGTCGTGGAATTATCTTTAAGAAGTACCTGAAAAGCGGGAAGGCTATCAACAGTACAATATGATATACTAAATAAAGTTAGCCATGCCATTCACGAAAAAACGAGTTCAGAAGGTGATTCTCTTTCATCAAGATAACGCCCGGCCGCATGTTAGTGCGATGACAGGCTGTGCGCTCTAAACTCTGGAATGAGATTGGATGAAACATCCACCATACAGCCCAAACATAGTGCCCTCAAATCGCTATTTGTTTTCACATCTGCACCTGCATCTTGATGGCACAATTTTCCATTCAAATGACCAGGTCATAAATGAGGTCAATAGCTTTCTGGACTCGCGCATGCCACAGTTCTTCACAGAAGGGATTAAAAAATTATCAAAACACTAGCAGACCATTGTTGATTGGAATGAAGTTTACTATCCTCATTTGCTTTGCTGATTTTGTTTTTTTTTTATCATTTTACAAGATCGTTTTTTATCGGTGGTAAACTATCGGAAATCGATTCATTTCGTTCAAAATCGTTTTTTTTTCGGAAGGGCCTCTCTCACTTATTCTTCGCTGGCCTTTACTGTTACTCACATTTATGCAAATAAAGCTCTTAATTTGAAGATTTCATTTTTGGAAGTTATCTGCAGTTGGCTGCACAAGTCATAGGGAAGGGAATAGCTTCCAATCGACCTCTAAAAACTAATACAGTTAATTGAAAGCATACTTTCTACGAGCTTAAAGGGTTAAAATTACTTTCTTTTTCGGAAGTGTCTGATAAAATATCATTCTCTTCTCATTAGCAACTAAAAATAGAATCCTTTTTAAATAACATTTTCTTGAGAATTTTAAAAAAATGAATAAATTTTTGTAAAGATATGTAAGGAAATTTTAATTCTTTCTTCCCTCAGAGTTTGATATAAGATTTTTTTATAACTCGAATTTTCAATATTTGAAGCTTTTTGTCGTTTTTCTCATTAAATCTAAGAAATCAAAGTTTGACAGTACATAAAACACGAATATTTAAAATATTAAGAGCTTAAATAAAAATTTCTAATGTTATGAAAACGTCTCATCACAAAATAAATTTTAGCTGCTTTCTTCTGTCAAATTTGTAGCATTCATTAGTATTGCAGGAGCTTCTGATAGCAAATATACACACAGCGACTCGAGCATTTAATTGTAACGAAGAATATTTCATTAAGTTTCAACGTGTTTCGTTTTTAATTTAGAATTTCGCTATGGGGAAAATTCATCCGAATGCTAGTGATTATTTCGAGATTTTAACCTCGCCAAGTTTTAAAATTAGTTTAAAACTTTGCCTAGATGTAACGCTGTAAAATGAGAAAGCAGTTAAATAAAGTGTTCAAAATAACCACACTTTTCAGCAATAACGTAGAGAATTAATAGTTAATTAGTTACAGAGTTAACCCTTTGTAACTCAACAACTCTGATTTAAGAAATATTTACGCGGATGTTAGAATACATCATATTAAGCGTGTAAAAATAATGAAAAATTAACACCTTAAAATTAAAAATTTATTGACAAAAAGCATTTGTTGAACATCTCCAATATCGTGAAAAATAGCACAAAAATTCCAATATATTTAAAACTTCATGTGAAAAATTTTGAAATTGTTGTTTTTAATGGTAACAAAGTCTCACACCACATTTTTCAATTCCTCCTTAGCCATCAATCAAGGGGATTGTTGTAAAAAAATTGCATATCCTGCAATTATGTCGTGGAACAATTCTTGCTAAACGCATTATAATATTGGTAGCTGCACCAAGATTTGGTTCCCCCGAGTTTGCAATATTTTCCTTACCTGAATTTAGTTCGATTTTATAGGTAAATCCACCTCATTAGAGGATAGAATTTTCATGTATGTTGCAGATATGTAACGCGGTGATACAAAGGGTTAATATTAAAAAAAATAAGTGTGATGTGTGTAAATACGTAATTTGGAATAATCTGTTTATTTTTTCATTTTATAACCGTCGTTTAACAGCCGACCCAGTTTTTTTTGTGACGACTATGATGACGTAAAATATCCACAATGGTAGACGGACCACAGGTTTAGAGTCCCCTTTCCGCCAGGCTAACCATGGGAGGTTTTCCTCTTCATGTAACGCAAATGCGGGTTAGTTCCATCAAAAAGTCCTTCCCGACGGCAAATTTCTCCCAATACTCGTGTCAGGAGTTTCCTTGTCTTCTGGATTGGGTTCAAAATGTCAAGACTACGAATTTGACAATTAGAAGTCGTAAGCCCGAAATTGGGTTGACTGTTCAACGATTGTCGTAAAATCTGGGTTTGAAATTTTCCTGCTTCAAGTTTCCCCGAACTTTCATCCGAACATCTGGTGATTATTCATTTTTGTTGTCTGAAATTAAATTAAAAGAATTGGTTAAAATTGCTGCAGAAAAAGAAAAAAAAAAAGAAAAAAGTCGGCAAGATGTGGGAGTGAACGAAATGCAGATTTTGCCATGCGCGCATTTAAAGTCTATTCCTCTATTAGCTCTGCCCACACACGCGCATGCACATGCGTATTCGACACATAAGATTTACATCTTTGTTTATATATATATATATATATATATATATATATATATATATATATATATATATATATATATATATATATATGCGGATAAACAACACAAATGGATCTTCACGAAAACAATTTTAAACTTCGTCACATTTCTTTTTTTTTATCCCATTCTGAAAAACATTCATTTCAAATTTTCATAAGTTTCACATTCAAATATATTGAACTTAAATGTTATTTGAACGCTTCGACTTAGAAAGTTCCTTTTTAAACATGATAAGCGTTGGTATGACGCTGAAAGAATACATAAAAGCTGATCTTGTTTACACGCAAAGAGTTATTTTTTGTTTCGATACTGAGGGAAAAACTAGTTCAAAAGAATGAGAAGTTTTCATGAAAAGAAAAAAAAAATTTTGAAAGTTTTTCACTTTCTGCGATTTCGATCGGGTTCTAGTAAACAACATTTATTGACACTTCCTCAATAAATTTTCTCGACTTCGAACTTTGTTCTTTTTTGCCATGTCGAATCTTAATTCAAAAAGTATAGGTTAGCTATTTACTGCAGCTTTCAATCGAATTTGAAGAGAATTTTTTTAAACTACATTGTGCTCCGAAATCAAAACATTTAATACAGATATTTGAGATCCGTAACAAAAATATTAACGGAAAATACACACATTAGAGGCTGCAAATTAAAATCTTGAAGAAAAAAAATCCGGACTAAAACCTCTGTTCGATAGCCGGTTTAAAGTGTGAAGAGTCGAAAGGAAATCATTAGAACTCCTCCAAATTTCATCAAGCAATCAAACGAATTTTGATGTTTTCACTAGTGATTCGACTGATTTCAATAGCGTTTTTGTTTTTTCATCGTTCGAATATTAATTTGCGAACCCTAATGGGTATACTTTTTTGATTTGTTGTTGTTGTAGTTAATTTACGTCGCACTAGAGCTGCACAATGGGCTATTGGCGACGGTCTGGGAAACATCCCTGAGGATGATCCGAAGACAAGCCATCATAATTTTGATCCTCTGCAGAGGGGATGGCACCCCTGCTTCGGTAGCCCAACGACCTGCACGCGAAGTCGAGCACTTTACGGTAGAACAGTTTAACGAGGACCAATACCGCACACCCTCGGTCCCTACGCAGACTGATCCAAGTGGTCACCCACCCGCACACTGACCGCAGCCAGTGATGCTTGACTTCGGCGATCTGCTGGGAACCGTGTCTTAACGATCAGTCCACTGCGGGACATACTTTTTTGAACTGATTTTAAACCAGGATTATAATCATATATTCAAAATATCACTTTTATTTCTTCTCATTCACGTCTGGCAAGTCTTGAAAATGGGCACCCGTTTTTGAGCACTTGAATCGTGTTGACTGTTAATTCCAATTTGTATATTTTTGAAGAGAATAAAGTTTTTTAATCAATAATATATCTTACCTCTTTTGTTTCATGGGATTGTTTATTTAATATTTTCATCGTGTCCCGTAAAGGCTGCCCTTAATATGTAAATTTTTAAAATCATAGTGAAAAAATATTAGATATCTCAAATTATTATTTAAGCTAGTGAGAAAAGAAACGCTATTTAACCTTAACGTATGAATTATGAGGAAGGCGAGGTTTAGAACATAAAAACCAATTTGCTTGCTGGATGAAAGAAAGAGAGATTGAATTGAACAATATTTCGAATTACGTCCAAGTTGCCAAGTTGGATTAGAAAATCAAACTAGTTTCGATATTTTTTAACTTGCCTTCTTCATTAGTGATTCGTGGATTTCGATGGCGATTTTGTTTTGTCCTTGATTTGAGATTAATTTGGTTCTAATGTCCATTTTTTTTACTTTTTATTAACAACGATTGTAAAAATATACATTAAGGTTTAACACACACAGTTGTAGGTGTGAAAGATCAACTTTTTAATTAAGAATAATAAAGTTTTTTACATTTTTACTTAGTCTACCACCAATCAAAATAATTCTGCTTTTCGAACTATATCACATTTAATTAATATTCATAAAGTCAAAAGACAACAAACCACTGACATATATTATGTTATTTTTGAAAGTAGTTTGACAAAATCTTATATTTTTTTAAAACTCTGATAAAAAAGAGGCATAAAACTTCTCATGTATTCAACTGTAAACATACTCAAACCCGATTCCTCAAATAGTTCAGCAATAAAAAAATTAAAAAAAAAAGTACATTCTTAGGGCAATTTTGTAAACTATAAGAATTTTTGGAATGTTAAAAAAGTCTATTACTTTGGTTATATTTTTCTGAATAGAATCTTGTTTTGTTGCTTTCCTTCGATTGGCGTTATTTAGAAAAGAAATTATTAAAAATATAATAAATTTTTCTTCAGTTTAAGATTTCTACGTTTCCTTGGTATGGATATGCGAATGTATTTAAAATATACGAACCCTAATACCTATTGAAACAGATTTTACATGTAGTTATGTTTTAAATTTTGATATTTAATATTCATGCTCGTAAATCTGAAAATAATTTTCGTATTTTAATCTTTTGTATAAAATGGAAATATCAGTTAAATAATCGATCTCTTTTTTTTTTATTGAAGTTATATTTCTTATGCGACTTCCAACAAGGTTGCGTTAAACGTTAACGCTACATTTTTATTGGCCGGGAAATCACGTGGTAGGATCCAGTTTTCCCTCATTCATTTCCATATTGTTTTGGTTCTCACTAGCATGAAAATAATAAAAGTCATAAAAGTATTGTTTTTCTATAAATATTTTTTCAGTTTGTTTTGATACACATATAGTTTAATAGTAGCCCTTAATTCTCACATTGGATCTGAATGAGGCTGGATTATTCCATTTATTTCAAAGGTGGGGAAAGTAGAACTTATTGCGCATCATTTCGGCGCAGGAACTATACAGTGAATCCGATTGCAATATTTTCTTTGAAGACACATAAGCTCCTATTCTTTCTGCAAGCAGATTTTTAAAATTAAAATTATGGCGCCATTTACCAATTTGGATTTATAAATACATCAACTTATACATTTCTAATAAGTTTTAAATTAATCAGATGTTTTTAAAGATAATATTTTTTACACTCTGATTACATTTTTTTAAATCGTAACTGATTTCATATAGTGTCTGAAATATTTTTTATATCTCTTTATGTATTTTTATGAAGTTGAGGTAAGAAAATCTAAGTAAAATCTAGAAAGATTAATCATAGTATAGAATTGCCCTGCCCGGTATACATTTGCCCGGTATACCCTACACTGATGTTTTTTTTAAGGTCAAGGACCACTGCCCGGTATACCCTACACTGATGTTTTTTTAAGGTCAAGGACCACTGCCCGGTATACATTTGCCCAGTATACCCTACACTGATGTTTTTTTTAAGGTCAAGGGGCACTGCCCGGTATGCCCTACACTGATGTTTCTTCTAATCTATCGTCAGTAAGTATTAAAATATCGAATAAATGTAATTATATCCACGAATAAATTAATATCAAATCGGATGTAATAAATATTTTGGACATTCACCAAAGCGAGTATGTGATTGTCAACAACCACCGATTTCGGTCATTCACAGTAACATGCGCATCATTCACATAATAACCTCATCAGGACGTTTATTTCATACTTTGCCTAAATAACATCTGACATTATATATAATGCCTAGGCAATGTGTGAAATATTAATCATTTCATACTTTGCCGGCTAGTTTTAGGCATTATATATAATGCCGGATATCATACTTTGTCGGTAACAGATATAAAAATTGATTTAAAAAACAAAAGCATAAGTACAACACTTTAAAAAAATACTACGAAAAATACCACACTCCTATTTTAAGTCAAACAATACTTGCCATTAATATTATTGAAAATACTACGTATGAAAGTAAATTCTACTTTCCCCACCCTTGAAATAAATGGAATGATCCAGTCTCATTCAGATCCAATATGGGAATTAAGGACTAGTATAATTTAATAGGGTAGTATTTTTTACTTTCAAACTTAGTGGATAACAATTGTAAAAAATGAGTGAAAACAACGGACAATGCGACGGATTTAAGGTTATGTCAAGGTACGTCTCTTGTGAATATCAATTGATTGTTTGGTTTTCTCTTCTGAAATTACATTATGACGCATTCACATACATTATTAATACAAATACATTTTCCAGGGCGAGACGATAAGACAACCACAAACACTTCCACTGGTTCAAGAGGTCCACGAGGGAAAAATGCACAATATTACCGTGATTACAGAGCACGGAAGCGAGCGGAGCAGGAAAATGAATCGTTAAATAAAACTAGTGATCCTTCCACGACTGCTGATTCTTCTACAATTAACGTCGCAAGTTGCTAAGTTTAACTTCTTCCGCGCGGAGGGACTCCACGCTCTATTTTTTTCTTTGTCTTTAACGCACAGATTTTTTGAAAAAAACCGGCCAAAAAAATCTTTTTTTTTATGGAAAAAAATTTATTCCTCTCATGGTTCAACTTTTCTTTTGGTGGACAATTTTGATGTACTACGCTTTTGTTCCAGGTAAAAAGACTGAATTTTATTCTTGAATAAATAAGTGTTATAGCTTACAATCCTATGTAAATGATAAATATCAATAGAACGATTTTTTTTCTTAGCTTTCACATTGTTATTTTCAATTCTCAATTATATTCGAGTGTGAAAAATTATAGCAGCATAAAATACAACGCTGCTCGAATTATCTCTAGTGTGCATAGTTTGGCCTGTTTGGAGTGCTCAAATCAACTCAAGCGCACAAGTTAAGGGGTTAATGTTTTGAGATACTTTTTTTTCAGAATACGATGTTAATGCATAAAAAAAGGAATAATATATCAATATGTTTTACCAAAAGACTCTTTTTATTCAATTATCTTTAAATCATTGAAATTCATTAGAAATATTCTTGCATATTTTCTTATTGTAATTTTGATAAGACTTTAATTTTAAGTCTTGAAACACACTCTAAAGAACTATTTCTGTTTGGAAATATTAACATCGCACATATAAAAGCAATGCCAGTATTGGAAAATAAATAAATAAATATTTTGTGTTAATTTACAAACAACCTGAATTCTTTTTATATTAAAAACACGTGAGGGGTGCCACTGTTCTGAATGTCAAATTTTACGCTTCATTTTATTTTATAATCTAAAATCCATAAGATTAATAAATTTGAAACTAAGAATGTGTAAAGAAAAATGTGCAGGGAGTACGATGGAATAACGTCACATTTTATTCTATAGTCAAAAATCAATGAGACTTATAAATTTCAAACTACGAAGATGTGAAGGAAAATGTACTGGAAGTACGATAAAATAAAAAAAATATAACCTTTGATAATTATTAACTACTTAACTAGTAATAAGTAATACCTTGCTAGTCGGTCTGCTGTCTGTAAACCACAGAAATGCAACTATAAATTTAAAATTTGAGGTGCTGAAAAGGCAGTTTTTAATCATGAACTATGCGAGAGTTTTTTCGAAATTAATTTTTGCTCGAATATTATCGAATATTAATCTGAAACCCAAAAGACTTATAAATTTGAAACTAAGAAGGTGTGAAGAAAAATGTACAGGGAGTACGATGGAATAAAAAAAATTTAACATTTGATAACTATTAACTATTTAACTTGTAATAAAAAATACCATGCCAGCAGCTCTGTAGACCCCAGAAATGCAACTATAAATTCAATATTTGTATAAATTTATATAAATATAATATTTATATAAATTTAAAATTTGAGGTGCTGAAAAGGCCATTTTCACTTAAAAATTATACGAGAGTTTTTTCAAAATCACATTTTACCTGAAAATTATTAAAATTTTAAGCGCTTTTTTCACGAATCTATTCTTACTTTTTTGCTTTAAATAAGGACTATTTATTTATGGTTGTTTTAAAATTTATTTGCCTCTCTCGAAAAATTTATTTCATAAGCTTGTGCTTGAGTTGATGTCGAAAGTAAGTAGAGTGAGAGATAGAGAGGGAGGGAGAGATGGAAAGAAAGAAATTAGACGTTGCCAGATATAAATCGTAACATTTCTATTAACTTTTTTAAAGGATAAAAGCCGTTTTCCATTCAAACCGTCATAATGATATAAAAATCTTGTTAACTAGTAAAATATACTTCTCCTTTATTTATTCGAATTGAGTTCGTATAATCTTTACTAAGTTTAATTTTTTCTTTCGAGTTCATTCGGTTATTTTTCTAAGCCCGCCATTCATTAATTTTGATATGATTAGAACATATTAACAGAATATTTTTACACAAAATTATAATAGTTAACACGTTTAATACTAGAAAGACTGAAATACCTATATTGCCCTAAAGCAGTCAAAATGACTGCATTGTGAAAGAATAACTAATTTACAAAGAAATTTGTTAAAAATTAATTTTTGATATTATTTTTAGTTATATAGCAAATTATTAGTAAATATCAACAATAAAAATAATTATAAAAGTCACAAAATTCTAAGAAATTGTGTCATTATATACGTCATTGTTTTTCTAATTGAAATTAAAAAGCAGTCAAAATGACTTCCTTGGGCAATCTAGAGTTAATAACTACATGTTCTTTGTTTTTATGGAAAATATCAACTTTTAAGTACCAATAACAACTTTTAAATATCAACTTTTAAGCAAAATAACAACTTAACAAAAATGAATGAGAAGCAAATGAGGGGGTTGGTGAGCATAGTAAGCAGGGGGTGAGGTCTCCGAGAAACAAAAATTTCGGCTACTTTTTTTTAAAATGTTACAGTTTTACTCTAAAGTTGCTCTG
Source organism: Parasteatoda tepidariorum (assembly GCF_982258835.1). Classification (NCBI taxonomy): domain Eukaryota; kingdom Metazoa; phylum Arthropoda; class Arachnida; order Araneae; family Theridiidae; genus Parasteatoda; species Parasteatoda tepidariorum. The sequence continues at coordinate 79,587,282 of NC_141755.1, forward strand.
CTAGTAATATTTTAAAGCAAGATTTTTTTTTTTTGAAAACGTGGCTAAACTTTTAACGTTACAATGGGCACTTTAAAACTTAATTTCACTAGGTTTCATCACGGAACCTATATTTTTAGGACATAAATAGTTTCTACGAGGACCGGTCTTTAAAATGTTACACTGCACTTTGGGTTTGAGCAATAACTTTCACCATAAAATGATGGTTGACTGTGGAGTTTTATGTTTCATAAAATAATTGGCAACTGAGGGATTCCTCCCCTTGCACACTAACTCCCACGATTGCTTTGCAATCATTTTTGTTTCCTTACTATAAAGTGATTGATATATCAGAGCTAAAAAGTATTAAGTTCAAATTTTTTAAAAATCTCTTATTGTATCAACACAGATTTCGTTCCACAGAATAACATTTATAATAATATGCTCTGCTGCGGTTTGAATTTCTCCCACAAGATTGTTCCGTAAATTTTAATTCAACGTTTGATTGCTATAAAAACATGTTAGAAGTTTTTCGCCAATCAGATCAATTCGAAACAGTGGCTCCTTTGGAAATGTGCTGTTTTGAATTCTCAAAGTGAAAATGTCTCCGTTAAAAACGTCAAATTATTTTCTTAAAAGAATCCAAAATGTTCGCAAGACCTGTATAAATCTTAAAAATATTATATTTTAATGCAATGAAGAAGTTTTAAATCCTGTAAAGAATATTAATGGTATTTCTTAAAAATAGGCAAGAACCTCGAAACCTGATATGTAAATAGCATTGAAACCGAAAGTTTTTTTTCTTAAGGATTTTGATAGTAAATTAAACGAATTTTTTTTTTTTACAAAATGCAAAAATATACATATTAAATATTGAAGAAATAAAATAAATCCTCCAATAGAAAAGGAAAATAAATCCTGTTAAAATAGATTAATTACAGACATTTAGTGTCTTTTCAGACACTGTGTCCCGGGTCCCAGGCCCTTGCGTTAATAAGTCCCTGAACGTTGCATAAAACTTGGAGTGGAAAAATATTAAACAAAGGTTTCAGAATTGAACAGTAAAACAATTAAAAAAAAAAGAAAACGATTCTTCTATGGTTTTGCACAAGCCGGCCATGTGGCTGAGCGGTCAGCGTGCCTAACTGTGAAGCCAGTGGCTGCAGGTTTGAGTCCCGCTCAGGGCAAGGATGTTTCTCTGTGTGTTGTTCTCTATTGTGTGAATACGGCCCACCCTGTAAAACGGGTATCTGTGGCAGTGTGGCGTGGGTAATGTTACTTGCCTCCGTGACAGGTTCACAGGTGCCCACTGAGTAACGTTAAATGAGTAACACTTCCGGCATCTTCCTAGGCGAAGAACGTATAAGTTCAGTGCCTGTCGTTAAAAAAAATGATTTTGCACAAAAAAGTTAGAAATTAACTACACGCATGCCTTATCACAATTTAATGCTTATTTATTTTTAAATTTTTTTCTGATCGATTTAAATTTTAGAATAATTATAACCGTAAGAATTATAAATTTATGCGATTCGAGTTTTTGATATTTCAAAATAAGTATTTTAAAAGCAAAAAAAGAAAAAAAATATTGGGAATTTTAATTGTGTTTTATCATTAAATTTATTTTCAACATTTTAGTTGTTTTATAATGTAGTACGTGGAAAGATAAAATGCTTTTAATTCAGCCTTTATTCAGTAAAACTAATATTTCAAACCATGAAAACTTAATTTTATAAGAACTCAAATAATTTTTATTCCTAATGCAAAAACATTCCGATAAGAAATAGTTAAAATGTAATGATGTACAAAATTAGTTTTCCGATTTAAATTAGCATTGACAATTATTTTATTAGATTAACTATTTTTATTTTATAACGGGAAGCTGATATTATATTAGTAATTGAAATTAATCGAAAATGCAGGTATCATACTGAGCAATAATAAAAGACTTAAAAAGAAAGTAAAAGACTTAGACATCTTTAATAAAAACAATTTAACTTTTTTAAATGATTTTATTAAAATATTTTGTTTTGAAGATTTTACTGCAGAACTACTATTTATGTGTTACAACGTTAAAATTAAATATTTGATGTCTCGTTTCGATTTTAATGGGAAGATTATAATAGCTAGTGCCAGTTTTTTCGTTTTTGCTAGTAATAGTAATAACCTAACTTGTCAAAAGCAATAGTTTGTAAGAACTAATATAACGTTCTCACATTTGAGGGAACCAAAGACAACATACAAACTAAGGTAGACAACGTTAAAGAGCACAAAAATATTATTAAAAGCAGACAGCTGTTTCGGATGCTCAAAGGGCAACCTTCATCAGTGCAACAGGTGCCTTCATCAGTGCATCAGTGCATCTCTGCTGCACTGATGAAGGTTGCCCTTTGAGCATCCGAAACAGCTGTCTGCTTTTAATAATATGTTTGTGCTCTTTAACGTTGTCTACCTTAGTTTGTATTTTAGCACAAAGGTCGCCCACTTGTGTATTCAGAGACAACATGATTAAAATCAGAGGATAAAAATAAAAGATTTATTTTCCGGAAAAAGGTGCAGTCAGAAAACTGAGTGACTAACTTAAAATTAATTAAAATACAAAAGTGCATAACACACTGAGTAGTAGTAAATACTTTGTGATTTCACAGTTGTTGTTGTTAATTTACGTCGCACTAGAGCTGCACAATGGGCTAAGTCAGTGATTCTCAACCTGTGGGGCGCGCCCCCCTAGGGGGGCGCGAGAACACTAGAGGGGTGGCGCGAGAATATGCAAGAGAAAATATTATTTAAAAAAAAATTATTAACTGTATAAAAGGAAAGCGCTCAAACACATAGAAAAGAAAATACGTTTCGACATATTTAATAACTTATTAAAGTGAAACAACTTATTGAATCCAAACTTAAGGTAGGGAGCCAAAAATGGCTTTGCTTTGAGGATTTTTCCTAATTTTCTGGTTAAGTCTGTATGGCTGAAATGTTTTTTGTAACATCTTACACCTATCTCTAATATATATCACGTATATTTTTAATTGTAAAATAAAATTTCATTTATTTTATAGTACAATTTCAAAATTGTAGCTTCTGCGCCTAAAGCTTCCCACAGGTTCCAAAGGTGAGCCATATATTGAAATCACTTTTTCACTTACTCAAATTATCCTTGGAAAAAACATTTAGACTGGCAAACATCTTTTAAAAAGGCACTTTAAGTATTTTGTTGGTAGGAACAAGTTTCCCGATTTTGAAAAAGATATTTGTTTTTTCAGAGTGTATAATTTGTTTATTGATTTCACATTGATAGTTCTTATGTGAAGTCACTAGCGATTCTTTTAATCTTTATTACTGAGTTAATTTTTTCAAAAGGATTAACTAACAAGAATTAAATAACCATACTAGAGTTAACTAACCTAACCCATAACTAGTATAAAAATACCCATATTTACAAGAAAATACCAGAATCGACCACAAAAACACTCATAATTACCAGAAAAATAAAAAAATACCTGAAAAATTACTTTGAGATGCAAACAATACAAAAAACTTGTAACAAACTATCGCAATTTCTGCTAAAATGCAGAGAACGTCAAAATATTATAAAAGTTTAAAAAATACCAAAGTTCCATATTTGCTTAAAATGAAATAAATCAATTGGCATTCAATTCAATCATTCCTCTTTGAGAAATAATATGCTACGTAATGATTTATAATTAACTCTTTTATAGACTTCACGTTTGTTTCCGAAGGTGTCCCCTGTGTCCCCAAAATAGCACCGGTGTCGGGCCACCTTGGGAACATGCATATGGTCACCATTTGCACGACTTAAAACTATTAATCTGATAGATTAATTAGAATTAAAGTAATGTGGTTAAAGAAAAAGAAATAAACTTTCAAAGTTCTAAGAATTTGAACTCATATAAATTACAATATCTTCTCATCCGGAAATTAGAACAACTGCAAAAAATTAAATCACTTCATAGAGTGGAGGCCATTCAAGAAAATATCTCTCAATTCAGCCTCGTGCACCTCAAATACAAGATTTACAATGCAGCAGGGACGTCTTATGATTCAAAATAAATTTAATTTTACTTTGGGGGGTGGGCTACGTTAGGAGCACTGACCACCTTTGGCTTATCCACCTCACTTAATCAAATCATACTTAATTTAAAAAAGAAATTAATAATTTTTAGTGACTTCCTTGGGCCCAAAGAGCGGAAAAGATTCTTTATCTCTGGGTTCGCATTTTTATATAATTTGTAATCGTTACAACCATAGTTAACAAAAAATTAAAACCAGGGACGCATTTCTTTTGAAGCCAAAGCTTCTCTGTTGATCATGTAATGTGTCCAGACGCATGGAGGCGATTTTTTACAAGTTTACAAGTGCTTGTATACTTTCGAACCTTCCGGATATTGAACGAGCACCATCGGTGCATATTCCGATGCAATTTTTGCATTCTATGTTTGCCTCTTTCATAACTTCATTTGAAATAGCAAATAATGCTAGCGCTGTTGTTTTGAGTTCTATTGATTTGCAGAAAAGTAATTTTACTACTGACATATTATCACAAAATCAAACATAGACAATTAAATGAGCATTTTTATTATGCTTCATCAAACTGTATTGAAAACATTTTGTCACGCAACATCGAGAAAAGCTGACACTACATTTTCAGCTGTATCACCAATTCGAGGAGCAACAGTATCGTTTGAAAGAGGACGGTAATTCTTTTGAAAAATTAACTCCAAACATAGTTTCTGCAATATCAATTGCTGCTGGCTTTTACTTTACTTTTGTTTTGGCAGTTAGTTAAAAATATTTTAACGACATAATTCAAAATACTCAATATACATTATTGTTGTATACATTTTACTGTAAGTGGGGGGGGGGGCGATGAATATTATGATTGAAAACTGGGCCGCGAATACTGAAAGGTTGAGAACCGCTGGGCTAAGTGATTTCACAGAGTTATATATGCTGGGAAAAGTGCGCGATATCAAAAATGACATCTGTATCCTGCAGTCGGTTACAGTTAATTTTCGACAGCAGAAAAAAATCAGGATGTGCTCTATGACAGGTTGCAGGTTCGGCATTACCTTCGATCTAGCGAAGTGGAACTCTACAAGTTGAAACAAAGCCTCGTATAAATAGGTTGAATTAAATTTTTATTGCGGGCATGAATGAGCAATCAATTTCCATTTCGCATCAGATTCATCTGCACTGGATTCCTTCCCACGTCGATCTTGAAGGAAACGAGATTGCGGACACTTTGGCTAAAGCTGGTGCTTGTGAGTTCTCTGTGCCGTTGTCCCCCCAAAGCACCCATGGTATCAGTGTTCTCGAACTGGAGGCTCCCTTTCCCAAGGTTTTGATAGACAAGAACAAACTATTCTTGCCCGCTTTCGATGTGGTCACCTTAAATCAATGAAATTTTCGGAAGGATCCAAGATCTTTGAAATTTGTACCAACTGTTCTTCAGACCAGGCTTCGCCTCTTCACATCCTCGCGTGCCTGGGGCTCACCAAACAGGATTTAGCAGATGACCCATTGACGGTGTTGGATTTTTTGAGAGTGTATAACGTCATGGACCTGGTCTAGCACTGCTGGCCAATGGGGGCGTGCAACAATAACAACAACAACATGAGCAATCAAGCATTTAATTAAGAAGAAAAAAAATTGTAAGATGGTCTAAAAATGACCGATGATTTGAATAGGAAAAAAAATTATAAATTGAAGATAGAAATGCACAGTTTGCTGGAGACTGCCTAGGAAACTCGTGATTTTGACCTCACCAAGTTTTAAAATTAGTTTAAAAATGTGTCTACAGATTACACTGCTTAATGCGTTCAAAACAGCAACGCTTCTCAGCAACAACGTAAAGAATTAATAGTTAATTAGTTACTGAGTTAATATAAGCAAATTTAACTGTCGTATATATGTAAATATGAAATTTGTTATAGTCTCATAGGTAGAAAAATATTGCATTACAAGTTTTTTTTCGGACACATTTTCTTACTGATTCCGGAATTTTTAGAAAATAAATAATTGATTTTCTAAGCAGGCAGTGCTTACCAATATACTTTCGTTTTTCTTTAACTGGTTTTCAAAACTTTTGGCTATTTTTGGGACACTAAATAAATATCATTCATTTTAACGAGCAATGGGGAAAATGTAAAAACATTGATTTATGATAGCGGTAATGTTTAATTGTATAAATGCCATTCTAGGTTACCCAGAATGTTTAGGTACTTTTTAGAAAAGTTTCACAATAAGTATAAAAAATAATATTTGCATTGGTTAGTGCAGATATTTTACTTGAATAATAAACATTATAAAACCCGGTTAACTAACGAACTACCGGAAGCTAATCCGTGTACGATCCTTTCATACAACAAAATCTAGCTTAACTCGCAATTTCTCATAACATCAGTTGAGACTAATTCGCCTACATATTTAAAAAAAATAGTACAGTCCGCAAAAAAAAAAACGAATCACCCTGAATAACTTTCGTTCTAATGATCGGATTTTCACGTACTAAGTGTCAATCTTAATGGTTCCTGGGGGTGACCTCAAATATGCTAATTAATTAGTGCTAACTATTAATTAAGTTACGAAATCAGACACAAAAACGTACTTTCTCTGAATAAACATGCATTTTTTTTTACATATTTGGATTTCTTATCTTCAAAATATAGGGGGTAGCCGCAATCTGGGAAATGTGGTCCCCATAGTTTGGTCAGGAGAGCGATTCAAAGTTCGTACCCCTTAATGTTAATTTCGCTTTTTGCGTTTTCAGTCATATTTTCAAAACTAATAAAGCAATTCCAAAAAAATTGCACCCACTCATAAAACTCATTTACCCAAAGATAATTTCATGCAAAAAATAATTTTTAATAATTATTTATTATTTTTTATTATTTAATTAAAGTGATGATGAAAAAATATTGAATTATAAGGTATGAATTTTTTTATACCATATTAATCTACATATTTTTCAATTGAAAAATCTAAAGTTTCAACTGTTTTTATTTATTAGAAGCTGAGAAAAATTAAAATTAATTATTTTTAAAAAAATAATTTGGCGACAATAAAGAAATAACCAATAGGGGCGATTAATATTAAAATGTGATAAACTTGGGAGGAACTTGACTTCGCGCGCGTAGCGTAAAATTTCATTCATATTTTTTTCGCTAATAATCGTTTGCTAATCTTTTTATTTTTATTTCTTTCACACTATAAAATACGATGTTTCTTTTTTAGTCATTTAATAATTTATTTGCAATTTAGTAAAGAATTTTGAATAAAAAACACTTTATTCAACAAATGTCTAGTTTTAAAAAAGCGTGCTTCTGATAGAATACACCAGATTGTGCTTATTTAATGTGATTATTTTTTATTTTGTTTTTCAATAACTGATACAATTTCAATAATATATATACGTATGCATAGATTTGGAATAATATATTTATCAATTTCTTGAATATATATTTTATAAATATTTATAAAAATACGCAGTCAACATTTTTAAACATCTCTCACAACATCACAAATTTCTCAACATCTTATAGGGTAAACTAAACAATGAAGGAACACTTAAGCTTAGCTTGCCTTTAAAAAAAATTCATAAAAATTTCAAAATTTGTAATTTTAGCTAAATGATGGTTTCGACATATTTGTTATTAAATGCAAATTATGTAAAAAAAAAGTTAGATAACTTACATAATATTGTTTTAAGCTTTTGGTGGTTTAAATAATAAGTAGTAAGATGACTAAGTGAAGGAACAGTTCTTACCAGGGAATAAACACTAAATTTTCCAGAGAATGAACACTTAATTTTGATAATGTTTGATGCTCGTTAGGAATCCATAGGCCACACAAATGTCTAAAAACAAGATTTTTCTTGGAATTACGACATATAACCATAGTTAATGTGGAAAATTTTACTTTTTTTTTCAGTCATGGAATGGAAAGTAAAATATGTTTGAATACATAATTTAAAAAAAATGTTTTTCATTTTTTTCTCACAGTTTAATAGTCCGTTCTAAATTATGAATGTTTATCATTGTGTAATCTGATGATGTTTTTATTATTATTATAATTCGATCATTTTTTTGTTTAATCTTTTCCTCATATTTTTTAAGTTTTTTTTTAAATCTTCTTAAGTATTTTTTTTCTCTTCGTCATGAGTAATTTATATCTTTTTCTTTTGATTTAACCTTCCTCTTTTTTCCAAATTTTTGACCAATGTAAATGTATCTTCGAAATTTCTTTTGATTTTCCAGTTCCATTTCCAGAATTCCTCACTGGATAATAAATGAGAAAAAGGAGTTTCGAAGTTTGAGTAAAACCCATCTCTCAGTGACTTATATCTAGTAGTTACTTATGAAACCAATCGTTTTTGCAACTAACAATGCCTCAAGAGGACTTATCTCAAAATCGGTTTTCAAGATACTTTCATTATTAATGTTAGTTGTCTCAGCTTCAGAGCCAAAATTTGATTATACAATTGTTCTTTTTGAAATAAATTCTTCAATATTGAGAAAAGCGCAGGCTATTGGATATTTAGGAGATTAAACTTTTCTGTCAATGCTCATTCAAAAATTTGCAACATAACTTGTGAGATTTCCTTCTCAAGCTTCTGAAAAAATAGCACATCGTTATTCTGGAAGCATGTGTTTTGTTGATAAGTTGTCCTGCTCATTAACTCTTGGTGTCTGTTTTGCATGCATTTGTTACAGTCAACGTTTTCTACATCGAATGAAAAAATATCGCATTTCATAAAAGCATTTTAACTTCATCAGTTGATGCCTCAAATCTTATTTAAAAATGGATGTAAAATTTTCTAGACATATTGTTTTACAATTCTTTTGTTTTCAAGATCTAACGAGATTTCCAAGAATTACGTAGAAAACTAAACCAGAAAATTTGTTTTGAGGAACAAAACTTGCTCAGTTTTAAATTGATATGAGATTTATACCTATCCAGAAGAAGCAAAATTAGGAATTTGATTGCATTTTTAATTAGCCATGGGTAGAAACATTTGCAATATATTTGTAAAATGTTGCTGCGGTCATCGTTTCATTTCATGAATAGCTTTTTCCAATGAAATATGTAGCAGGGACTGATTCTGTAATATCTCTACGAATTCTTCTGTAAGGAAAAACTACCAATGGAGGTACTTTTTCTTTCCTAGGTACTTCAGAATATAAATCCTTATAATTTTTAAGGCCGCAGATTTTTCCCGTTTAAGGGCAGTATTCAACTCTTGTTTCATTCGCATTGTAAATGCAATCACTTTATAAAAGGATGCCAGGGCTACTTCCCTCCTAAATATTCTCTGAAGTTCTTAAAACCAGTATTTCGAATATTATTCTCTAAGGGAAGTTTTGCCTTTTGAAATTATCTTCGCATTGCACTGAGTTATCGGTGGATGTCACCTTAAAAAAACTTCACCCATTTTTCACCTAGATAATTGTCTTTAAATGGATTTTTCCTACCAGTTCCCGTTAGGACATTAAAGACGACAATAGGATAATAATTTAGCTAATTATTGGCACAAAATCCTGCAAAGATTCCATTCAAGCTTTTATTATTATATTTAGTTGTTATATTTAGTTAATAAACATAGTTTATTAAGGAGTCTAGGGTATGATGTAATAACTAATCACTACATTTATAAAGATAAATAATAAATTAATTATTATTATAATTCTTTAAATAAATTTAGCAATTAAATTTGCATATTTAAATGAAATAGTTATAGGAACTATTCATACAACATTTAACTGAATTTTAGGAGTCCTCTATGTCGCTGAACTACTAATTATCCAAGTAAAATCATATTTCACACATACTATTCATTCACTGGGAAATCTATTCTCAGTGAAGGAACATGCCTGTTCCTTCACTGGTTAGAAGTTGTTTTTTTTTATTTTTAACATAATTTTGATTTATAATATGACAAAAAATACATGAAAATTAAAATTTTTCTTTTATTTTCATTAACTCGAAAAAATCCCAGTAAAGGAACACTTGTTTATACATTGGTTTTTTATTGTTCTGTAATCCAGTTAATAAACACCCCCTAATCTCAGTACTTGCTTATGTTATGATGCTTAAAATAAATAAAACGTAACTTCAATGACCATATTTTGAATTCTTTTTTTCACAATGAAAAGAAAAAGCATTATTATATGCAATTAATTGTAGTTTAAACGGATAACAACAAACACTAACCTTATAATTTTGTCAAAGAAACAAGGCGTTGAACAGATACTAACAAATTCAAAACTTTTTCCAGAGAAGACTCAAAGACCAGATAACTAAATGCATTGTTAAAGGACTTCCTATTGTTAGGTAGTAAGCTACTCTTACCAATCAATCTAAATTAAAACGTTTAAAATCTTATTTCTAAGAAATATCTATGAAATGCTCCTTCATTTGTTGGTTTACCCTATATCATCCTAATCTTAAAAGAAATTTCCGGAAGTGTATCGCAGAACTATTTTACCAACTATTTAATAAAATTTTAACATTTTAAAATTCTTATTCTTTTCCATTTTACGTTTATTATTTCTTCATTAATATACTAATAATTTTTTTAGAACTTTAATTTAGATTTTCTTTAATTTAGGTTTCCTTTTCAAATTATAGTCAAGTTGTTTTTAAAGAATTATTGTCTGCTAGCTAAGAATAAAACCTTGTTAAGAAATTAAAAACATTCAGCTGTTTAAAATTACTTAATGCAAAACAGCTGATTATTTACTTAGCATACTATTTTTTTGAAAAAAGAATATAAATTATTGATTGTCTTCTTTTTTTTGTTTCTTGTGACTTCAACTTAGATTATCTAAAATAGTGTTGATGTTTTATAAGTCACTACAAAGTGAATAAAGATACCGAACAAAAAAAGCTGTGGAATACGTAACCAATTTTTTTAGTGTCTTAAAATATCTCAGTATCTTAAATGTCGTCCTACTATCTTAGTTGTGAAATTAAATTTTTAATTATCTGACCACGTGTGATTCGCTAATTATTTCATTATATCTTTTACTCTTTATGATACCAAGTAGATTTTTTTTCTGATAATATACTAAACTATTTTGTTTAATTTTTTACTTTAGCATGATTTCCAAGATATTATTGTAGTATAATTTGTTATCAGGAAAATGCCTTATTTTGTTAATCAGGAAATACTAAAAATTGAAATTTGTAAGGATTCCGAAGCTGTGCACACAATACACAATTTCCGACCTTATTTTAGTAAAAAAAAAAATTTAAAAAAAACGTGTCAAGTAGGCTAACATACTTTTTACAGAAACTGTGAAAACTAATTTTTCCTATATTTCTTCAAAAGAGGATAAGAATGATATTGCTCCAAGGGACCTACTCAATAATTTCGCTATTTCCAGAATGAAATCTGTTTGATCGAAACATATTATTCCTTGAAAATTACACGAGGGAAAAATTAACTTTTATTATTTATCTAAGCATATTCCATTTATTTAATGATAGCGGTATTAAGGTTAAGGATATGCGTCGGAAGCTCCGTTTATTATTATACTATAAATGCATTAAATCATGTAGCTTGAATAATTTATTTTAAGTAAATTATTTAATAATTTTAAGCAAATAAGGGTGTAAAAATAAACTCGATCGAAATACTCCGAAAGTATACCCTGAAATATATGTAGAATAAACTTTGGAATCGATATATAAAAAATACCTTTTCAAACAACCTCGAGTAGGACGGAAACGCTAACTTGTTTAAAAAAGTTGTCCTTGTTACTATTTAATTTCGATTCCTGGTAATAGGGGACATTCCATTTTCACATTCGACTTTTGAAATTTCAATTGTAAACGGAATTTTTTTATGACCTTAAACTAAAATGTTAAGGCTTGCAGCAAAAAAAAATTTTTTTTTTTACTGCATTAATTTTTTTACAAAGTAGTGAATTATTATTTTTTCAATCTAAGAACCTGTGCTTATAACATATGTAAAACTTATTTTAATATCGAGTGAAATAATTTAATATGTTGTGTAACTAAATGGATAATCCCAAGAAACTGAATCGAAAATATAAAAACTTCATTGATTTTAAAAAATAATAATTTATCATCTATTAGGAGATTAATAGATGATAATAAAAATAGACATGTTTTGAGCGTCCAATAATAAAAGTCACAAGTTATCCATGCCTGACAAGTCTTGAGAATGGGCGATTATATTTGAAAACTCGAAACATATCGACTTTTACTTCCCTCTTCATATGTTTTGAAGCCAGTTGAGTTTTTATCGTCAATTATACTGTTTTACATTTGGGTCTTGTCTTGATCATTATTTTGATAAGGATTTTACACTAGTTAAAGTAAACATATGCATTTTAATATTTTATCAGGATTCATATGGTCTTTAAAAATGTAAGAACATCAATATTGTAAAAGTTATATTTAACTTAAAAATTAACATTTTGACACCAGATATTTTGAGTTAATGAAATTAAATATTTTATCTCTTAAGTTTTTGTGCCCCCATTTCAGTATCTTAAGGATCTTACGAGCTCTGTTTAAAAAGAGATCATCAGATATATATAAGAAAGCAAAAATAACCATAGTAGCAGTATTTGGTGGTAAATGTAGCTTATCGTAATTGAAGAATATGCTGTGCGACATTTTATGGTGAATTTGCGAACGTATAAGTTTCAGAATGTGTCGAAACATGAGGATGCTATTTGCTAATCATCTTTATCCAAAGGAAACGATGTAACCTAAATATCTAGTAGAATGAAACGATTTTTTAAGCAATGAATCCTACAATTTGCAACATATTATTTCAATATCTTATTCTTAAACATAACATATTTCAATCTTTTTAAAATGCCACTAAACATTCAGCAATTCCTTGAGTTATAGAAAAAAGAAATATCGTAAATTATAGAAAGCCTTGTGAATGTGCATTAGAATTATTATACAATCTACATTTTATTTTTCAAGCACTTTTTTTTTCTTCAAATTTTCTTGCCTAGAAGATTCGATTAAAACTAAAAATGATTATCCATAAAATTTTGTATATAGCTATAATAAGTTATGCTCATTTTATTTTAGTATAAAATCCTCGAATAAAAATAGTAAAAACAGTGTAATCTAAACAATATCAGATAAAAAGTTCATGTATTTAAATTCTAAAAACTATCATAAATAATTTATAAATCGATTCAAATTTGCTTTTCAAAGGAGATTAAAATAATATTTTTTTTGCTTTTTGGACAGAAATCCCCTAAAAAAATTGTTTATGGCCTGAAAACTTCGAGATATTTTCTATTAACAATAAATTAAGCCCCTCCGAGCAATCACTGAACATTATTTCAATTTTTTTACTATCATAGTTTGGTTGCGTAGCAACCTAGTAAAATTAAGCACTCCTCTTTTGAATTAGTCAATGGGTTATCTTAAAATATTTATTTGCGCAGGCGACTTTTTTTGGCGGCTTTCTGGACTATCGCCAAATATATAAACCTTTATTGCGGCCCAATTTACCACCCAATTTTTTTAAAATTTTGTCTACCCCCACTAATTCAAGGGTCTAGATTCCAAATATGTAAAAAAAATTATATGTTTATTCAGAGAAAGTACGTTTTTGTGTCTGATTTCGTAACTTAATTAATAGTTAGCACTAATTAATTAACATATTTGAGGTCACCCCCAGGAACCATTAAGATTGACACTTAGTTCGTGAAAATCCGATCATTAGAACGAAAGTTATTCAGGGTGATTCGTTTTTTTTTTTGCGGACTGTACAATTAGTGGGAGACAAACAGAAGCTATTCAAATTCACCAAGAAGTTTAGTTTTTAGTGATAGTTTACCTGTGATAAACTGATTGATTTGTAAAATGATTTTGAGTAAGCGATTGGATTGGAAGTTTTCCATGATAATTCTATTTGTGTTGCAAAGATTACAACTGGAGGGATATGGTTGTGGAGTTGCGGCTATGGAGTTATTTTGCACAATGTATAAACTTTGATGATAACCAAGCCGAATGTACCACACAATATTCTAATTAGCATCTTATAAGTTTTAAATATAATGTATGTACCAAATGTTTTCATCATCAGCTCAACCGATGCTACACGAATAGCTTTGAAATGGATTAAATCTGGAGCTAAATGATCCTAAAAGGAAGAAATGGTTTCTGAGCGCTGAACCTCTTCATTACCCATTACCTAGGTCCACATATGTGGACCTTCTATTCTTATCTTCTAAAAACACGAAATAGGTGAATTTATACTTTTACTCTCACTGAAACATTTTTGGATGTTTAAGCTTTCTGGGGATTCCAATAGATATGGAATCCCCATGGTTTATGTACATGTTTTGTTAGAATTACGCATTAACAGAAGTGATTTTCGAAAAATGAAACTAAATTCACGTGCTCAAAACGTAAGTAATTGTAAATATTATATAAATAATATAATTATTCTAAAATTTTTTTTCTTCTTTTGATTTAGTAGTTATGTGGTCTGTATGAAGCTTTTAAATTTATATTTACTTCATTTAAAAATAATGTAGTCAAGAAAATGCAGGTTCATGTATGTGTACCTTGGTATATGTGTGGCGAAATTTATGACAGCGTAATAGTCAAGTGAAATCTCATAGTATTACGAGGTTTGTATAAGTAATATTTTACGTATATTTTTTAATATTTTTAATTATTATGTATAATTATTATGTATAATTTGTTATGTATATTTAGTAATATTTTTATGCGCATTTTAATTAATTGTTTTACGTTAACGCACATGCATATATTTAATAACTTGAACTTTTTGTGTTTTTTCCCGCCATAACTTTGAAATTTTATCCCCAAGAATTAAATATATTTTTTTTATAATTGGGTATAATATAAAAAAAAACACAACTACTTCCACTTAGTAGGAATAACATTTACCATGACGCAATGCTAAATTCTATGCCACTATCCACATAAATGCCACTATCCACATAAATCAATTATTAATCAAAAATCGAATATCAATTACTTTTCTTTATAATGCAATAAAATCTGGCGAGCAGCTATTTAAACGATCAAACACTTCGTTTGTTTATTTGTGGCTTGAAGTTAGGCTCTCGGAAAATGCCGTTCATGGGTTAAATTTAGTAGGAATAACACAACCTGTGACGTAAGCTATAGTATACCCAATTAATGCTAGATTTTTTTTCTATAATAATTTAGTTTTCCTGGTTTGCATAATTAAAATAGTTTTGAAACTGAGATTTAATGCTGTATTGCAATGTACTTAGATAAAACTTTGTGCTTATGTAAAGATATTTTTTAATTTATTTTCTTTCTTCTAAATAATGCTTAAATCTATTCATCATTGTATTTAAACAGAGCATAATATGCATGTTTGTTCCCACTTCAGGCACAATTTAACATTTGAAATATTTATTTTCGTTTGCTTAGTTAAACGGATATGTACCTAAAATTATTGTCCTCCTGGCAGTATAAACACTATTTTGTTTATCCTATTATGACTTATGGCAAAAAAATAGAAATTCAGTACTGCAAAATAATTTTTTGTTACGTTCCTTCAAGACAGAAGAGGATAAGTCAAGCTGTTGATCAAGGGATTACACACACGGAAGTACTTTGATTTTAATTTTGACTATTTTCAAGAGATTTGCGTGATTTTGTCAAAGTTCTTTATAGATTGCATTTTAGCAATAATTTAAAACCCATCTGGCAGTTATAAAATCGCATAAGAAACTCTAAGTATGAGTTCGGGACATTTCCGCACAGTAGGCAGCAGAAATATTAAAATTGGTAGCTTGCATTTCGAGAAGAAGATCACTGATACCCACACATGTGACCTATGGCGTCAGCTGATCGTTTATAAGCAAATTGGAGTGTTAAAGTTGAGATAAATTTATCCACACAAGTTAAAATGTCAATTAACGTGAAGTTAATTAAACACGGTGCATCAAATTTCATTAAATTATTCGTAAAAAAGTCACATCAAATTTGTTGAAATAGAATTCTTTCTCTTCTACCACTTTTACTAAACTCAGATTTATTATTTGTTTGTGTATTTTATTGTAACAGCGATATATTTTTGTTTTGTGTACCTGGCACTTTCCACGCATAATTAGTTTGTTTATGTTTCCCAAGGCTTCGTGCCTGTCTTTGTGTTAAGTAAGAAATATATAGTGAAGGAATTGAAATCTTTGTGGAAAAAAAATAGAATGTGTCATTTAAGGGAATTGATATTTGACGGGCTTGGCATCAAACAGCTTACTCTAAATAGAATGGAAAGAACAGTACGTAAACAAAGGCTAAGTTTCAACAACCAATCAGAATCGAGATACCCACACTACGTCACTTGCAGGTATCCCATTATTAGCATCTCTGTCTCGTGAGATAAAATAGAAAACTCATCCCAATGCTCCATCACGAGCTGTACTACTTCCTCGCACACCTCTCGAACCGCAAATTGAACCGTAATTATCTTATAAAATAAATATGCTATTTCTAGAAGAAGGCAAGCTCCGCCACCATTAATTGGTATGATAGTATTCGACATCATTTTAAATTTCTGCAGTCATTTTATAAAATATCAAAAATCTAAATAATTACTTCAGAACTAAGTTTCTATACCTATAAAAATACACAATTATTCGAAATTAATACTTAATGTACATCTAACTCTTCAACACTACTTAAATTATTACTTAAGTCAACCTAGCAAAATGAATTTAAATTAATGCATAACGTATAACTAATTTTTAACTTTACTTAAATTATTACTTGCAGTGTTTCCCAAACTTATGACTTTTGTGTACCCTTTCTAAATTTTTCGTAACGCTGTGTACCGTAGCGCTGTGTTTTATAGTAAAAAATGAATGTATTTTTTACCATAAAAAATTTCACAAAAGTTAAAAATCACAACTGACTGTTGACACCACTAATTATTTACTGTTAACTCTGCAAAAAATACATAATCGTAAATTTTCATGGTTAGCTTCGTTTTTAAATAAAATTTTTTGAAATTTTCGTTTGTTACAAGATATTTCGCAAAGAACTCGTACCCCCGCTAAACTGTTCCCGTATCCCTAGGGGTACGCGTACCACACTTTGGGAAACACTGACTTAAGGCAACGTAACAAAAGGAATTATAACTTAAGTGTTGCCAATAGACAGAGAAATATCAGAGTTTATGATGCCACATAAAGGATATGAATAGGAAATGTATAGGAAAGAGTGGGGTCAATTGTAACAGGGTACGGTTGTAACAGAGCAAAAATTTCGAGTATCGGGTTCTAAATTTGTTTCCTAGGTGGCGCAGAAGGTGTATTTAATAAATCTACATGTACACCCCTGATGGCAACAATTTTAATGTACTTTTTTCACGCTACGCAAGTACTTTTTTTGGTATTAGAATATTATATTGAAACAAAGTAATTTTGTTTAAACAAATAAAAATTAGTAACCGAATATGTAAGTGGACACCTTAATTAACATTTCAATCAAAAAAAGATTAGTTTTGCTAATTAACTAGCATTGTTTTTAACAAATGAAGCAGAAATGGCGTCTTGGGGACGATTGTAGCAATAAGTAAAGGGACGATTGTAACAGCTGAAAATAAATAATCTTATGTTTGCAAACCATTACTTATTTCTTTAAGAACCACCAATAGTTTCCTATATCATTTATATTATGTTGCATGTGCATTATTTTATTTGTCGCCTTTCACAGCATAAATTAAAATTTTTAACCCCTTAAAGTTAAAAGTTTAACCCTTTAGGTCTCTGCTCATTATTATTTTTACTCCTAAATTATCACTACTATTTTGATCAATAAAAAAATATATCACAACTATGATAATATGTATAATTAACTATGTTTCAGTTGAATTTATGAACTGTTACAATTGACCCCGTAAGTGGGGACAAAAGTGCACGACTGTCAAAAATTGTTAATAACTAATATAATAACATTTAAAATCAGATGTTTGTTTATTTTTTCTGGTAGAGGATAGTCTACTTTACTCGTCTGTCAATTAATACTAATAATATATTGGATTTTTTGTTAGTTAAAAATGGTTAAGTAAAAAATGTTACAATTGACCCCACTCTCCCCTACAGATAATTATTATTTTACAAAAGTGCATTTCCGGATTATATCTAGAAATAGAATATCAGAGTTAAAGAATGTATTGAACTCTGTGTAGGCGATAAAGGAAAAAAAAATAACGCGTTAAATGCATTCTTATTAAAACTTTGTATATTGCTTAAAGGAAAACGATTTATTTTATTTGTATAAAAATTCTCCTCGTCTAAAAAATCAATACAGATAACTTACTTTCCCAACCTTCTTAAACTGTATAGCTTCTATTATTAATTTTCTTAAGACTTTCTAAGAAGATTTAGATCGTAATTGGGTGCTTGAAGGAATGTAGGCGTGAAAAATAATAGAATTTACATTGCTGTTGCGAAAAATCTTAATAATAATATCCAGACTGAATTTCGAAATAAATTTATGTAATTAGATTAAAAGATCTGAAAATAAGTTCTATTTAATTATTTAAATTAATATAGAGTTTTAATCATTAAGTAAATTAAGAGATGCTTTTAAATTTTATATGAGTTATTTTTCAAATGAAGTAATAGAAGTGTTAATTAATGCGACAAACGAGTATTTTAACTTTAAAAGTAAATGTGGTGCATGCAGACTCATTTCTGTTTTGCTATTTATTTATTAATCTGAAAATTTGTTCTAAAATAAGTAAAATAAGTCCTTATTTGTTGTTAAAAGCTATTTTGTTTGAAGTGTTGTATCTATTCAATAGATAATCCATTTAAAGCAATGTTTCTCAACCTTTTAAATGCTGATAAATAAATAAAATAAAAATGGATACTTAGCGATCCCCTGCTCCAAACTATTTTTAAAAAAAGGAAAAAAAATTCCCGAAAAATTTCATTTTGTCATTTTCTTAAAATATGCGTCTGAGAAAATGTTTTTTTATTTTTTTTTTTATTATTTTTTTAAAATTTTTTTATTTAGAAATTCATTGCCTTTAATTTTTCTACCCCTGATTTGCTACCATGACCGACCCTGGGTCGAGACCTCCAGGTTAAGGAACACTGATGTAAGGAATTTAATGTAAAAAGTGCTTACCCGCCATGTTAGGTTAGCAACTAAGTTTCCGCTCTTTTTTCATTATTATTATTTTTTTAATGTTTGAAGTGTAAAAGCCTTTTGTTTTCTCTGCCGATTCTCTTGTCGTTTGATGAGAATTGTCGTGTAAAAGTTGGTTCAATCGCTCTTCATCGAAATCAACTGGGTGACATTACCATTTTTAAGCTCTGCATACCAATCACGAGTGGTTTATTCAGCTTTGGCACTCTCTTCATACACAGCACAAATGTCACGAGCAATTTTTTTTGGACATAGAATCTTGTTAAACAGTAAAAAAAGAAGAAAAAGATGTTGAAAAAGTTACTTTTTCTCATCTTGACAGTTCACTCAATAATCTGAAATAAACATAAAATAACTCGAACTAAAAAAAAAAAAAAAGATATTGGTGGAACAAAATATCTTTTTCCGAATGATCTAAAACTTTATGCCAAAAAATTTAATGGCATTCGAAATTTTGAAGGGAAAAAAAACGGAAGCTTTATAGCCAACTCTATTACTCTGAAGCCAACTCAGAAGAAAGAAATTCGATAGTAATTTATTTAATTTTACAACCGGCGTTGAGCAGACGACCCAATTCTGAGTTTGTGACTATCAATATTCTATTCCGTAGCCTTGTAATTTTGAACCCTACCCAGAAAACAAGGGAACCCATTAAGCAAGCAATGGGACAAACTAGCCTTTTTAGAGGACTCTTTCAGGGAACTGACTCGCATTTGCGTTACACGGAGAGAAAAATCACGAAAACCACCTGCCCCGACGGTAAGGGGATTCTAACCCATGATCCAGTGGTAGCACTGAGGATATTTTACATCAGCACAGCACTGGGGTCCGTGCGAGCAGTGAACATAATTCGTACCTAACAGTCTCCACTGGGATTTGAACTTGGGTCACCTCATTCGAAGGCAAACGCTCTTTTCTTTGAGTAGTCACGCCTCTACAGTAATTTATAAGGACAAAGTCTACTTTACTTGCTTGAGGGATATTAACACGAATTGATATCATAAAGTGTGGGAAATCACAGAAGTATACCACTGCCAGCCAATCTACGAACCATTTAAGGATAGGAATATTATGTGGAGCGAGGGCTAGATACGCGAACCCCAGCTCTTAATTTAATGGTAAAAGCATTTTTATGGCATAAAATGCTTAATTTTATTTTATTAATTAACCTAAATAATTATTAACTAATTAATTAATTTAATAATTAATTCATTTATTACTTAATTTAATTAATAATTAATTAATTTATTAATCAATTCAATTAATAATTAATTAATTAATTAATTAATAATTTAATTTTATCTCAAAATCAATGACGGTTTTCAACGCCTATACGCAAAGAATATGTTGTATTTTTAAAGGATCTTCTTCAATCATCGCCATTTATATGCATTTTTAAAACATTTGTCAAAAGCTTATTGAAAAAAATAACATATTAGAGAAAGCTAATTAATATTAAAGCAAGAAAACAGAGCAAGTTTTTAACAAGAAAGACATTCTTAAAAACATCAAAATTGTTTTGAATTGAGTCAATTGCTCAGAGAGAAGTAGGGATTAAAAGGAACATCGAAAAGTTTCGTCCTTTTCAGAATCAGCGGCAAAAATATATTAAAAACTTATTTTTTTTCTGAAGTCTGACAAAAATTTTAAAAATATAGACTAGACTTAATGAGTTTGTGTTAAGATTTGTACGAAAAAAGGAAAGAAAATCTAATTATCAAACTTACAAGTACCATAATGAAAGATGTAGGTTCAATTATGGGAAAATAAAAAGTGTTAAAATTTCCTAGAAAGATCGGAATTATATATTTGACTTTCTGTGAAATATATAATTCTTAACTGTTGTTAACTGTTGTACTCTCTTCAGAGTATTTTATTTTGAGGCTGTAGCATCTGTCACACTTTTAAACGCTTTTAGCTACGAGTATTGAATAGAAATGACAGAAGGGGAATGCCATTTATCTGAAAAATAAAATTAATTTCATCCAGTTAATTCAAATCATGAAAAAAACAATTTCTAATATTTTAATATTTTAAAACTTACCGCCATTATTGTAAATATGACTTTCTTACTAATTCATATTTTTTCCCCTTTAGGTTCCAATACTTCCAAGTTTCAACAGGGAGACAGATTCAATATTTAAAATAATTTCGTTTGTTTGTAAAAAAATGATATTTAAGTTTTAAATAAAAGTATTTTGAATTTCAGCTGACTAATTATTTAAATTTGCAGTTTTATAGCTTTAAAAATTCATGCCCCTTAGACATTTTTTTAGATTATTATCTGTCATTATAAAAATGTGACTTCCCACAAATAATTTTTTTAACTGTAGAATTCGGATAAACATCATTTCAAGATGATTTAATTGATCTATTAAAATAACAGAAGAATTATGCATTTGAAACTTTCTTTTTTGACTTAACAAAAGAAGTAATTAATACTAAAAACTTCATAAAAATAATAATATTAAAAGCCTCAGGTTGATAAATGAAGATCTCTACAAGTGATAAATAGTAAAGATATACATTATTCTTTATATAATATACATAATATCTTTATATAATAGTGAGGTTAAAAATTAATAAACTCGGTGGACCTTATAACACTTCACGTTTGTGAATTATTAACTTCGTAAGAATTAAAAAAACAGATTTAGGTGGAACTATAAAAGCATGAAGTGTAAAATGTCGCATCTTAGGTTGATAAATTAATATACTTCTAAAAATACAAAAATATATACTTGGGGCTACGAAATAATAACTTAAGGTAGAACAAGGAACACTCCAACTTAATCAGAAATAAAATTTCCTAGTGTCAAAAAACACACTTGAGGTTGATTTATAATTACCAGAAGTGTAAAATGGCACACCGTAGGTAGATAAATAAATACTTCAACAACTATATAAATCTATATTTAAGGTTGCAAATTAATAACCTAAAGTAGAACATCGATCACGTTAATAAAAAACAACTTATCCAACCGTCAAAAAACACCATTGGGGTTGATTTATAATTACCAGAAGTGTAAAATGGCACACCTTAGGTAGATAAATAAATACCTCAATAACTATATAAATCTATATTTAAGGTTAAAACTTATAACCTAAAGTAGAACATCAAACACCTCACGTTCCTATAAAACAACTTATCCAACGGTCAAAAAATACACTTGAGGTTGATTTATAATAATTTTATGTGTAAAATGGTGCATCTCAAGTTGATAAAAAATACGTCTACAAGCATAAAAATATATACTTGAGGTTGAAGTATAGTAACCTGAGGTAGAACATAAAACACCCCACGTTAGTAAGAAATTACCTCTACAAGCATAAAAATATATACTCGAGGTTGAAGTATAATAACCTGAGGTAGAACATAAAACACCTCACGTTAGTAAAAAATTGCCTTTACAACTGTCAAAAAATACCCTTGAAGTTGATCCAAAAAAATTTGAAGTGTTAAATGAAACACCTTAGGTTGTTGAATAAATACTTCCTCAGGTGTAAAAAATATACTTCAGGTTGATAAGCAATAACCTAAGGTTGAGAACGAAATACCTTAAAGTAGTAAATATTTAACTCTTCTCAGATGGAAAATGAAACACCTCAGGTTGACGCATATATACCTCTGGAGGTATATTTCGGGTAAATTTTGAGGTATTCATTTGCACCCTTTTCAAACTAACGACCAATTTCAATAACAACCTCATTCATACCTTTGAAAAATACTTCATTTATACCTCAAAAACACCTCGATGTTTTTGCTAGGGTTTTCTTCATTTAAACATGGTTTTTCGAAGCTATGTTGCCAAGGAAAATAAAAAAAGTCACAATTTAAGTGCCTTACACTTAAAGTAAAACGATGATTTTTAACTATATATCATCTTACTGAAAAAATTTACCAGGGATTTAAAACGGACAAATAATTTAAGTATTTTAAAAGTTATTAACTTTTTTAAAAATCACCAATTTGGCGAAATTTTTTCTCCTAGATGCAAATTATCAAAATCACTGTTCTTTTCTCAGTTTTTTCTAATTTTTTGGGACCCAGAAAATGCAGCATTGGGGGAAGCTTTTAAATATTGAAAAATTAGACCACAAACGCTTTTTATTTCCATAAAACTGTCGCTTTTCCCCTTACTGGAATTTTGAGCCATTTACAGGATAAGCAGCTATAGCTTTAGATAGGCTAAATGTGTCCTTACAGTCATAAGTAATTGTTGCAAACTAATAGCAGTTATGAAAATAGCATATTTTAAGGCATAATTTCATACGAAGACGAAGCCTTCTAAAAGCAACCTTAAATGTTGGTGAACCAGAATATTCCGCTGTATAGCTTCAAAATTAAGGATAATTAATAGCCAAGAGTAACGTTAAATGAGTATATAAATTGCATAAAATTCTCAGAAGATCAGTCCAGGAAATTAATAGTCACACCTTATATTAATTTCATTTGCATAATTGTTCCGGAAAAATTACAAATGCTTTGATTTCCTTATTCATAATGGTAGAAATATACGTTGCAATATTATAACATAAGAATATTTAAACTTTTCAGATATCCTCTCCTCTATAAAAGTCCTTCGGAAGCTATTTAAAGATAGATGAAGTTCAGTTATTTATTCATCGAAAATAAACTACTTTCCAAGCAAGCCTTATGAATTATTCATAAAATAGTAACAATACTATCGGAAACAACATTTTCTACCGTCCAAAAGTTAAACGATTTTGTTAGTAAGCATTAAAATATTATTGAGCAAAAGTTTACTAAGTTAAATATTACTTAGAATCTACTTTTGTATTGCTTATCACAACTTTTTAAATTTAACTGAAAATTTCATGTATTCATGACAACTTTATAAAGTTTAAGTAAATCTTTAATTTACAATAGACGGGTCGTTAAATGATAACAGTGTATTGAAAAATATTTATATTTAGATTTGTATATTTTGTGATATTTATTCATTTAACTTTTATTTGTTTACTTTTGTATTTCTTTAGTCATTATTTTTAATTTAAATTGTTAAAATGTTCTTCCGAGAATTAAACATTATCTATATTATATTAAGCACAAATACTTGTGTTGTCATAAAACAGATGAAATTTTTTTTTCTTTTCCAATGCTGTGTTAATATTTTTCGTCAATTCAGGCATTTACAGGGCAGTTTTTTGTTGGCCTCTCTTTCAGGGGCACCATATTAGGTGGGCCAACGTTGCTCACACAGTAAAGGCAGATAGAACAGAGAAGGAAAGAGCATCCATGCCTTGCTCGGGATTCGAACCCAGAATCTTTCTGATGCAAGGGCAGTTCCCTAACCCCTACACAGGTCGGTCGGCAAAACAGATGAAATTTTTTTTCCGGATTTGGCAACAAAGAGTTGAAAGAAATCGAGTTGCACGTTATGCAAAAAAGAATAGTTAAAAGCAAACAGTTAGTATAAAAAAATAAACTGAACAATAATTTGGTTTCAATTATGCTTATTAATATATGCAGGTAACATAATAGTTCAGGAATGTATTTTAAATTTCATAATTTGCAATATTTTACGCAGATAAAGAAAGTGGCGTTTTAATGAAAATGCAGATCAGATAATGTAGAACAGAATCGACTGGAATCAGTTAACTATTAATGTGGAGTGTCGTTGTTAAGCAATGCTTTAGAAGGAATAAAAGCCTCACAATTGTTAATTACATTGTCTAATTGATCGAAAGTCTAGGATTCAATGTAATTCTAAATGCATTGAGTAACACATTATTCTGACTTACAGTAAGACTATTCATATGCTTGATGCACTTAAACAAATGATTTGCCTAACGCTAGGCGAATTTTATTTATAATGAAATGCTCAAAACCTTGCTTTAAATTTTTTTAAAATCTGAAATATGTTTTAGATAATCTGTTTAATAGATTTCTTTGCATTTCTTACAAACGTTGTTTGATATAGAAATGAATGAAATCAATTTCACAAGGGAATATTACGCACATTAGAGTACCGTATTTTATTTGATTTAGATAAGAAAAAATTTCTAGAAAGCATAATAATAAATGAAATCAATTTTACGAGGGAATATTACATACATTAGTGTACCGTATTTTGCTTGATTTAGATAAGAAAAAATTTCATAAAAGCATAATAATGAATGAAATCAATTTTACAAGGAAAATTACACACATTAGAGTACCGTATTTTGCTTGATATAGATAAGAAGAAATTTCAAAACAGCATAATAATGAATGAAATCAATTTTACAAGGGAATATTATATACATTAGAGTACCGTATTTTGCTTGATTTAGATAAGAAAAATTTCGAAAAAGCATAATAATAAAGTTGTTACCTGTTTGAAAACTTCATTCACTTCAGAAATAAGCAAATAAGAAATGTTTCAAGGGCTTCAAAAATAGGCGCCCATTACCAAGACTTGATAGACGTTAAAGTAAAGAATCAAAAATGATTTGAAATAAAAACGTAAAGTTGCCAACGAAAAGTGGGAAAATAAAGGCGAGAAACAAAGCTAGAAAAACCACAGACGAGAGAGAAAAAAAAAGAGTAACAGAACAAGAAAAATCACAGAAGCCTAGAGCCAAATCAGGGTAAAATGCACTTCCATGCGTTATGGAGAGGTGGAAAGAAACTAATGTCATTAACAAGGGAATTAGCATTCAAATGAATAAAACAAGATTCCAGAGCATCAAGATGAGAGTATGTAGTTGGGGTGGAAACAATTTTAGCATTGCAGAAATTGAATTTATGCTCAAGATTACAACAATATGATGAAATTTTTTCATATCTTTTATTTTATAGCCGTCGTTAAACAATCGATCCAATATTATGGGTTTACGACTACTGATGTTCAACTCCGTAGCCTTGTGATTTTGAACCAATCCAGTAGACAAGGAAACTCCTAGATCAGTACCCCCAGAGGTATTGATTTGTTATGGGAGCATGGAGGACTTTGTGACTCGACAGATTTAACGCGCATCAATCACCATTTACTACACGGGGAGTCTTCGGTCGGCTGGGATCGAACCCACGAACTCTTGGACATGAAGATTTCTCGAATTATTGATAATGGACATATCTATTATGCTCCTTAAGTTTAAATTTTAAAGCGCGTTTAGTTTCCCGATGTAGCCAAGGTATCACCTCCAAGGAATGTGGTAAATGCCCCAGCGGTCACAATTTGTACCGAAAATTAGGGATTGGTGCAACGCTAAATCTGTCGGGGTCACAAAGTCCTCCAAGTTCCCTCATTAATTCATTGGATACTAGATCGGAGATTGATCATGCTCTGGTTAGGGTCAAAATTATGAGCTGCGAGTGGATAGTGTGTGAATATGTCCTCCCTGTAAAACGGGATGTGAAGTAAGTGTGTGGTAGAAATCAAATATTGCTACATAGTTGGCGCCACTAGAAAACAAGAGGAAGCACACCCCTCTGCTTTAAAGAAGCTTGATAATAGATAGGCTTGTCAGTATTGATAAGTGGCTTCAGACAACAACAACAACAAAACATATATTTATTAATTTTTTTCTTATTTTTCCTACATTTAATTTCAGTTTTTGCAGCTGTAATTTTTGAGTCCAAAAAAGGTTATTAAAATTAGCTACCTCACACAGAATTTGAAAACTTTTACAATAGAAACAATCGGCATTTCTTCGTGGAAACTGGGATTTTTCAAGGAAAAAATGAAAGTTTAAAACAAAAACTTTTTTAAACAATATGAAAAACACTCACAATAGTGCTATCTCAATGATTCAAGGAAAATTTAAATTGAGCTAATTAAACGCTGCTGGTGATGGATAAATTATGTTGTTGTTGTTAATTTACGTCGCACTAGAGCTGCACAATGGGCTATTGGCGACGGTCTGGGAAACATCCCGGAGGATGATCCGAAGACATGCCATCACAATTTTGATCCTCTGCGGAGGGGATGGCACCCCCGCTTCGGTAGCCCGACGACCTGCGCGCGAAGTCGAGCACTTTACGGTAGCACAGTTTAACGAGGATCAATACCGCACACCCTCGGTCCCTACGCAGACTGATCCAAGTGGTCCCCCACCCGCACACTGACCGTAGCCAGTGATGCTTGACTTCGGTGGATAAATTATGAAATCATATGAACACACACAGCAAAATCTCGATATTAGGAGTACGGCATATTACGATAATTCTACAATTACGTAAATTATTACGTACTATTACGATTCATTTCCAAGTCATAGTCTAAATTCTAATATTAAAGATACATAAAATGTATATTTATAAAGAGTTGAAAATGACTAGCTTTTTTCCTTTACGACAGAATTGTTATTAGGAAAATGCACTTTTCTGCTGTTTAGATGACCAATATTATACGATAAAGGTTTAAAACGAATGCATTTTAATTTTTTTCCAGGTATTAATGCAGAAAAGAGTCCTTCTTACAATTTAAACACATTATCTCATAAAATAATGCATGTTCAACCAACGAGAAAGCTATGTTTTTCCCAACAAAAGAAAAATTATACTTTTATTTTTAAAATTCCTACTGTATATTCCAAAATAATGCCTCTAAAATTTGCTAAAGCAACTTTTTTTTCAACTCTTTACCCAATCCCTAATTTAACTTTATCTGCAAATATAAAACTTCTCAAGTTTAATACCTTTCCAAATTTTTTGTTACACTTTCTGTATTTAAAATAAATTAAAAATAAGTGGATTTCAGTGTTTTACTCCAGCATTGCTAATATCTCGCCGCCCCTTTATAAGTAACAAAAAAGCAAATCACCAAAGCTTTTCCCTTTAAGTGTTTTCGTATTATTTAAACGACCACAAATTATATATTTTCTCAGCTTTTATAAACAATAGAAGAGTTTAGTCTCCAGAAATCGGTATTTCTGTAAAATTGAGCATTTTATTCATAAAAATTAATACCCAATATTTCTAATAATATTTCTACATAGGAAACCTTGTTATACTCTCAAAAATGATACCTAAATTCTTATATACTTTCTTCTGATCGCTTTCTCCTTTTTTTTTCTTCGGCGCAAATGGGGAGAAGGAGGAAAGAACTGAATTTTTTCTATTTGTAAGGTGAATTTTTCTACGTAAGTTTTTTTTATGATGAATTGATTAAAATAAAACAAAACAGGAATTGACTAGGTATAGATAATAAGAGTTTAATATACAAAAACTAAAATCTTGTATATGCACTTACTATATACACATCTCACCTAGCCATACAGATAAGTGAGGCATTGCTTTCTGTGTATTTTTTGTTGCTTGAAAACAAACGCAAATCGAAAGAACTATTATTCCAAAAGTTGCAACAGTTTTTTAAAGTTAAGAGTACCATTTTTTTAGCTGTACTTGTTATGAAATTCTTTATGAAATCCTTAAAGAAATCCAAAGCTATTTATCCTAACGACTGGAATTTTATCTCATTCAATTTAACATAAGAAATTACATTGGAAAATGTACCTTACATGCAATGTAAAAGTGTAGTACTTTTATACATAAAGTGCTTTTAACGTTCAAACTATTCAAAAGGAAAGAACTAATATTACAAAAGTTGCAACAGTTTTTTAAAATTAAGAGTACCATTTTTTGAGCTGTACTTGTTATGAAATTCCTTATGAAATCCTTAAAGAAATCCAAAGCTATTTATCCTAACTACTTGAATTTTATCTCATTCAATTTTACATAAAAAATTACATTGGAAAATGCACCTCACATGCAATGTAAAAGCGTAGTACTTTTATACATAAAGCGCTTTTAACGTTCAAACTATTCATTCTTGTACAGTCCCATTCGATTCAACGTAATAAATTATACAAAATACATAAAAAACAACGTAATAAATGATACAAACTACACAAAAAACATCGCAATAAATGATACAAACTACATAAAAAACAACGTAAGAAATGATACAAACTACATAAAAAACAATGTCTTATTTTGTAGGTAGCAATTTTAGATGCGTAAATAATCACAAATAAAATTTTTTTTTGTATTAAGCAAGAGAATTTTCAGGTATCATTCATAAATAATATATTTATCATTTATTAATAATATATTATAAATATTTTACTAAAATTTACTAAATCATTATGTGAAAAGATTCATTCGAAAAAAAATTCTATGCTTGTTAAAATTTAAGGATGCTTGTAAGCTGAGGTGGAACAATAGCGACACACACCACGCATACATTTTAATTACATAAAATGAGCAAAAATATTTTTGATGTCATTTTTTACTAATGCCACTTAAGTCTAGGCCTGAGTACTCAATTTATGCTAGGTTAGAAGGCTGTGTGGAATATTGATAGTTGTAAACTCTTTTGTATAATCCGAATGATATATCGAATGAAATTAAGCATTTAATAAGTGTTTCAAAAGTTGCTGAAAGCTTTACAAAATGCTTTTCTGAGTGGATGGATATTTCATGAATTTTTTTTGTTGCCTCAGCACCTAACTCATGGAAAATATTTATATTTAAGATAGATACCAAGATTTCTAACATTGATCATGGCTATCATTAATATAAAATAAAACTAATTTGAAAAATATGTAACAAAAAGTGTTAAATTTGAAAATTGAGTTTTTATTTTAACTAAAACAGAATATTAATAATTTTTTTAAAATAATTTGTCCTCCTTGATGCACATGAATTAATTCTAGAAAACCATTTTAATTTTTATCTAAGAAGCTGTCCTGATGGTACTGATTTCAGCATGTTTTAGTTTAATGCTTTTTAGTGGAAACGGCAAATTTTTCCGTTGGGCTAACAGTTGGTTAACATTAACATTGGGTTAACATTTTGTGGTACATTTCGAAATGTGCGTGCATGTTAGTTTATCATTTTTCAGATTAATGTAAAAATTTAAATTAGAAGTTCAATGATTTTAAAAGTTTTTATTTTTAAAAAGAAAAAGATGACTGGGAGAGGATACGCAGCTGTTCTCAACTTTTTTCGGAAATGGAATCCTAATTGATCGACCTACTTTCAGAGGAATCCCTATTTAATAAAGCTCTCAAGCAAATGCATGAATGATAGCCAAAGTAAGACTATTAATTATTTTGAAAACATTTAATAGAAAGAGTTTTATTTAAAAATAAAAAATAAAAACTCATCGTCTTATAAATAGTATTTTTAAAATTTGGCTTTATACCAGGCAGTTGAACATGTGGATTTGGAGGGGCATCCACTTAGTTTAAATTTGTTTTAAGCATATACATCATTTTAAAATGAATAAAAAGATTTGAATCATGGTTTTCGTATGAAATGAAAATTAAAGAGAACTGTTGTAAATGTTGAAAATGGTTGCAAGGAAAACATTTCTGTAAAGTTATATTTAGGTTTTTTTATTATTTTGAATTAAAAAGTTCAATCGAAAATACTAAGGAATTATTTTATAAAAGCAGGTCTACGTCAAATTCATGAAATGCATTGTTTTCAGAAAAAATTTTCTTAATTTTCTCCCTTTTTTTCTTTAGCCTATAAGTAGAATATTAAATGGAGCATATTAAATGGAGGTGATAAATACTTTTGTTTGGGCAAACGATTATCTAGCTTGGACAAAAATGTTTTCATATAATCTGAAATTTCAGTGGTAGCTAACTCTCTTCTGTTTTTAGGGGTCTAATTTAGACAAAACATTTTTTAATAAATGCTTTTAACGGTGGGTTAGAAAACCAAACAATTATTGGTTGGTTAGCAATTACTTATGATGGGTTATTTTAAGTTCAATTTGGCCATGAGATTCTTTTTTCTTCGAAACAATGAGCAACCGTTATGAGCAAAATCATATCTAGATCATTTTAGGCAGGCTAATAGTTGGTGGCAACGTTTCATTTTTTGAGTTTTAATACAATAAATTACGCTTGGTGGCTGAGTGGTAGCGCTTCGCTCTACCATGCCACAGGTCTTGGGTTCGATCCTTGCGCCGGGCAAGGTTAACTCAGCCTTTCATCCCTTCAGTGGGTCGATAAATGAGTACCAAGCATGCTTGGGAACTAAACACTGGGGATTCCGGGTTCGGCTGACCACCTGACCGGAACATCTGCTTCTGCAATCCAGAGCCGAAGTTCAAGAAAACTGAGATGGGCACAGTAGGCCTTGGCCCTCTATGGGCTGTCGCTCCACTGAGCTTAGTTTAGTAATACAATAAATTAGCTTAGTCTTGCTTTGGGTATAATATTTCTAGGGGAGTGTTAAGAAAAATAGGTTAAGGTAAGACTACGATCACCAGCAATGAGCATAATTGTAGAGCAAAAATTCACTTTTTTTAGGATTTCATAAATTTTTTTTTGCCACACCTTTTTCAAGGGAAAATAATATTTTGTTGCAAAATTCGAAATTTTTATGCCAGCTTCCCATTCTTCGATTTAATGTTTAAGAGAAATTCGAGAAAAATTTAAGTTAAAAGTTTAAGTTAGAAGTTTAACTTCTTTTAGCTATGGTAGATAGAGCAAGGTCTAGCTGGTATAGGCTAAAGTTTCATAAAAGGCGGATTCAGAAAAAAAAAATTGTGAGACTTTGATTATTTGTATTTGGCAAATTTTTTATGGAACTTTTCGTTTAGTCGTTTTTTGTCAGACTAAACGATTGTATAAAAACATAACATCGAAAAACAAAAAATTTCGGTGGCTTGATAATTTAACTAAATTTGTTGTAGCCATAGCTATTTAAGATATTTAAGAGGGGGGGGGGTAAAAGAAATTGGTATTGTTAAAATAACGATTTCCAACAAGGATCTAAGATTCAGTGCAGAAGAGCTCTAAAACGTGTTTTGGACAGCATGGTTTTTTGAGGCAATGGTTTCCGAGGTTTTATCTTTATTCGCTAGATGATTTTAGCACTGAAAGATTCGTTTATTTTACTTTGTGGTGGGCTGAACAGAATGACTACTCGTTTGGTGACAAAATACGGATTTCCTTCCTGAAGAAGCTGTCTAAAATTTTTGGTTTTGTATTATCCTGATGAGTGAAGTACAATCTCTTTCTTTTTGTTCCAAAAATTATATGGAACTGTTTGTGTGAAAGATTGCAATTTAGAATCCTAGCAGTAAAACTTGGTTAAAATCTAACTTTTTTTTAGAGCGAAATGATGTGCTTTCGGTTATTTGCTATCTGATGACATTTTGAGGTAAATGGCTGCGGGTTTGAATCCCGCTCTGGGCATGAATGTTTCTCTCTCTTTGTGTTGTCCTCTGTTGGGTGTGATGTGTGAATGTGGCCCAACGTCTAAACGAGTTTGTTACAGTGTGGCGTGGGTAATGTTGCTCGCCTCCGTGACTTTGGCTCATAGGTACCCACTGGGTACCGTGAATATAATAAATATAAATAATAAATGGGCCAAGTTTGAGAACTATGGGTTAAAATAAACGCAAAATGTCATTTTTTATGTATATGCAGAGAACACAAACAGAAAGAAAAAGTTTGATACTTCATTTAGGCCTCTTCGTGCCCCAATGTATTCGTCTATAATTTTGAGTCTATTCCTTGTAGTTCTTTTTTTCATATTGAAATAAAGAAATCGAGCAAAGCTTGAACATTATATGTCGATATAAAATCAGATTCTATGGCCTTCTGTATATTCACTGAACACAAGAATTTTTTTATAATGTCCGACACTTTCGTTGCGAAAAAGAATATTGAGAAATATTGAGAATTTAAAATAATGTATTAAAAATCCCATAAAGTAAAAAAATATGCAAAAGAATTTTTTTTCAATTCTTTTTAAGAAAGAAAGGATTAGTATTTGTATTGTAAAAATGATAAAAAAAAAAACGATTTTTTATTTTGTATAAAAAGAATAAATTATTAGCCTTTTTTTTTCAACATACGATACAAAAGACCGCTCCAGGATCCAAACTCACTCTCTTGGGATTAGTAGTTTTGTGCTTTGTACCAACCAACGGGACCACGAAAATATAGCTGGCTTAACGGTAATCAAGCTTCTAAGTCGCAGCTTTGTATTGGGCGCAAAATGGAACCATATTAAGCCTCGTATTGCAACCTCTATTTCGTCTATAATTCTGCGCTCTGTTTTTATGTTTATTAATATTAAAATTCTAAAGGGGGCAAAGTTTGAAAATTATAGGTTAATACAAAAGCAAATTTTAGCCCTTCTCTGTTTAATAAACGTTAATTATGCCCGCATTCTCTTATGTAAAAAGAGAACCTTAAGTTTAGCTATAAGTTAAACTTCTATAGTTTCCTCAGAAACGCTTCCTAATTTATTTCATATGAAATTTTTAAACTACTTTTGTCCTTTTTATGATTTTGTTATACTTACCTTTAATATACGGTTTAAAATATTTATAAGTAGAGGTGATAAAAAGTTCTTTTAATTCTGAAGCAACGGACAATCCGTAATGGAAATTCTTATTAAAACTGCACCTCATTGTAAAAAATTGTTGTAATTTTCACAAACACTTCTGCTGCATTTTTTACAGTATCTAATTTGTAACGATTAATAAAAGCACTTTTTGCTGTGAACGTTTGGTTGTTTTTTGTCACGTGAGCCAGATAACCAATCAAAGCGATTACTGCTGACTGAAATCGTTTGTCACCATTTTCGGTTGGTTTTAAAATATTCTTCAAGGTTAGTTTGTATTTTTTACCAACTATTCAGTAACTTTTATTATACAGCAGCAGTACAGGTTGAAATCCTAATACATTTTGTTGAAGCTGATGAAAGTTAGTGGTTTTGAAACAAACATTTAATTTATTAAGGTCTAAAACTTAAAAAAAGAACAACTGTTATTTTAAATATCGCTATGAGAAGAATATATTTAAGAAATCGAAATTAATTTATTGCTAACTGAACAGATTGTCAAGTGAGTTTTTTTATTTTTGTATCGATTGTTTTTAATATTTATTATATAGAATGTAGTGCTTGTATATGCGGTGAGTTAACTTGTATAGTATATTTAATTACAGTAATATTTGAAAGCATGTGGAATATTATTTAAAATATTTTGTATTTTTATTCCATACATTTATTTTATTAATTTCATGAAACAATCACATGTGCTAGATCCCCAGCTTAAATTCGATTGTTATATAATTATTTATATTTTATGAAATTACGTATAAATTATTAGATATATATCATATCATATTTGATATATTCGTTTGATAATAGTAGACATTCGTCATCATTATATTTTTTCAAAAAATTAGTTTAATATTTTTATTGCAATGACTTGTAAATTAAATTATATAAACATGCTGCACTTTAAGTATGTATCACTTTTATATGCAGCAAGTGTTGACGCTCCGAAGTATAGCTGAAATATTCTATTATAAATTATATTGCTAAAGTAGACCCTCAATTTACTCGTACTATCATGAAATATGAACAGCTCCGTATAAGCGAATATACTAAATAAAAGAATTTAACCAAATGTCTGGAAATATTCCTAAAAATATTGCCATAAATGTAAAATTATTAAACAATAGTTGCTGTTTTGAACAATGCTGTAAATATTTCAGCAGACCTATGTAAATTCCAATTCGTGCTGTTGCTGGCAATGTGCTGTTATATTTACAGCGATCTCAGAAAAAGCACATTGAGACCGCAACAGCTGTTTCACAGCACCTTGGGAAATTTACTATTGAAATTTACATTGTGAAATTTTGTGGAAAAAAAAACAACTTAGCTGAAAATTTGACATCAGTTTTACTGTGATATTCGAAGCAGCAACTTTAGAGTAAATTTCATAGCACCTGTTGGCAATCTCGATGCCAGCAACTTGTAACTGTAGACAACTGGCTGTAAATATTCGCGATTTTTTTTAGAGTGCAATTGCCATAACACTTTTTGTACGCATCACCAAAATGAAGTAATAAATAATGGCAGTTTTTTACGGTTTCGCTTTACAAAAGAGTATTTTTACTCCATTAATTTTGCTTTTTTGTATATTGCTTACTTTCGATATATAACTACTTCCACAATTAATTAAGCGTCATGAGCGTTGATAATAGTACGGTGATTTTTACGTTTCTCTTAAACGAAATAGAATTACTTTCACAGGAATTTTGTTTTTCAATGCAGAATTTTTTTTCTCATTTCAACTAACAGTGATTTTAAATTATTTAGTTTATCGAAATGCATTTGAAAGGAGATACCACAAACACGTGGTTACAGATAATTTTAGAAATATAATTCTGGTGAGATGGTCAGGTGAGATGGTCTGGTGAGATGGATGCTATCACGTCAAAGTTAATCAATGAATTTATCTGACGTAATGAATAAAAAATATATATTGAAGTATGGATAATAAGGTCTTTTTTGATAAAATAGAGCTAATCTAGCAAATATCACTGATATTATCTTTGAAATATTTGAAAAAAGAAATAGAATCAGCTATATTTTAAACAAAGGTTAACGATTAACCAATGAGAAAATTTCTTTCTTTCAAATGGCACTCCCGCGCGATCTAACTGAAAATTTAAGATGAATTTTAGGATTGGGATTTTGGATTAAAATTGTCCTTTTGAAACATTGTTAAAATTTTAGGGCGATAGAACACACTGTTCTGGAGTTATTCGCCATTTTAATATTTTAAAAATATATATAAAAAACTTAATTCAAGAGTTCAAGAAATATAAAATCAACTCTGATGAGTTGATATAATGACATAAAGTTATCGCTGTATATTATTAAAATAATAATGAAAGAGTAGCAATTAGTTGGGTTAGAGAGCGGAGAGAAAGAAAGTTGGAGCTTTCAAGCAGTGTAAAAGGAGAATATTCCCAGAAAATACATAAATAAATAAATAAAAGTAAATGAAAGAAATTATAAAAATTATCGATAACACTTCTCTTCAGAAACCGCAAGTGCAAAATATATTTGCATAATTAAGCCATTACAAATGTAGTATTCATGATTTTTACTATTAGCTTATGTCCTCTAAATAAAACGGTTCCCTTCGTATTTTCGAGCGTAAGAGTTTTTCTTTGAATTTTATCTTGACATGTTTAAAGAAGTCATTATAATAAACATTTTCGGCTACAAAATTAAAGCTTTCAGAATGTTGTATATTACTATTTTTATGGTTATTGAGGTCCTTTGCTGATACATAAAATATTTTTTGTAGCCTTAAACGTTATAGAGAGTAGAACACAGTAAAAGAAAAAATCATGCTGCTAGTTTCGGTAAACTTTTAAATAAATTTTCCTGAATAAGACATTATTACTTCTTTTGCTTTCATTGCCATTAAATAACTGTATTCATATTTGAATTTGAGTGCTAGAATTCGCAATGATTACATTTGTATTTCTAAGGAAATGCAACAAATGTTAAATTTGAGTATAATATATTTTTTTAAATGTCAAAAACTATTTTTTTTCTTGTTGTGAGTAAAGTTGTGTTGATAAGTCTAATTCCTTTATAAACTTTTAGAGAATAGAAATAAGATTTATTGGAATAGTATACATTATAATTTTGGTTCTTTAAAATAAATGATATGCAGTTGAAACCTGGGTAACTTAACCACTTGTGGTGTATTATTTTAGTAGTCAACTTTATTCAGTGGTCAACCTGCACTGCTAGAATTTTCATTCTAAAATTACGGTAAAATAACTGACTGCAGTGTGCCTATCCAAGAGAAGATTTTAAAAGACAGTAAAGAAGATTTTTCACCTTTACGGTTCTAAAACCGCTTACAACTAGTATGGTTAAGAAACCATATATACAAAACGAATCGGTTTTTAACCATTTACAACTAACATGGAAATACTAGACCTTTTTGTGTAATGCAACTTTATGGTGCTGCCATCTAGGCTTGAACGAGAGTATCATATTGCAATAGCCCAGGGTCACAAAGTGGAGTGCGTGACACTGGAAACTCTTAATGTTTAGAAAGGAATAAAGGAAATATTGTGATGCCAACGCTGAGACTCAAAGATCCCGTTCTATCGGAAATGAGATTGAGAGATTAAGTCCTTTCGATTATGATATGTACCCAGTTGCAGGGAGCTGAGGGTCTTCCTTAGGTAGGCCTAGTTTGTTTTTTGATTCACCGGAAATATCTAATCTATAATCAATTTCGTTTCAAGCATTTTGTAGTTTCTCACTGTCAACGCTACCCTAATGTAGCCTTAAAGTCTCCTTTAAATTTTTTTTCAGTGTTTTTAATTTCGGTGGTTTATAAACACAAATAGTGACGTGACTTTGAATCGTGAAGTTATATCGCTTAAGGGCAGGGGAGCTTGGTAATCATATTAAATGTAAAGCACTGTTACTCGCTTCCATAAGACATTATATACACCGAAGAGCCATTACATTATGACCATCCTCCATCTATAACAATGGGATCGCCCAGGTTTTCATGGTCTCTCGCCCAGGAACAATGTTTTCATGGGGCACATTAGGACCCATAATTCTCATAGAACAATCCCTGACGTCTGTAAGCTACTTGAACATAGTTGCAAACCAAGCTCACCCATTCATGGCAACAGTTTTTCCTGCGGGGGATGGTGTTTACTAACAGGAAAATACACCATGTCATAAGGGTTGTATCGTCGAGGAACATTCCAGTGACTTTCAAGTCATGTCTTGGCCCCTAAATTCACCTGACCTTAATCCAATAGAGCATTTGTGGTCCTACTTGGAAAACCAAATTCGTGCTGCCACGCTACCCCCTCGCAATGTGAGGGAATTGCAGGACCAGTCGCTGAGCGCCTGGTACCAGATACCTCAGACTACCTATCAGCACCTTGTAGAATCAATGCCACGGCGGGTGTTAGCAGTTTTGAGGGCTGAAGGTGGTTCTACATGTTATTAGCAGGGTGATCATAATGTAATGGCTCTTCGGTGTATATACCACTGATGCCAAAAACATCAAATAAGAACGCATTTATAAAATATTAGGAAATACTGACTGTAGAAAACTACAAAATGTGGGGAATGAATTAACAAGAGATTATTATGTTTAGTCGTACAACTACAGTTTCACACATCAATCATTTGCATCTAAAAAAATTGACACGTTTTTCGTTAGTTTTTGCAGCATTCATTGTTATATGCATAATAGCTTTCAAAGTATCGATTCTTGAAATCATCTCTTTCATTTGTGCTAAATCTGTATTTAAATGGAAAATAACATATACGACCAAACTCTGACGAATCATTAATAAGATTAAGAATAGAATTCAATTAAAATAATCTAAATTATGCTTAGTAGAGAATGAAGCTCAAAAGCAGTTCCTAAAAAAACACTGAGCAATTTGCTGAGTCGTACTAGAAAAAATAAATTGGGTTTTAATCATTTTAATTCCTTTTTTTTAAAACTGTTTTTTTTAACTTTAAACTATTATCTATTTTTAAATCCTGATCAATCACTATTAATTAAAAATTATCTTAAATTAAAAGAAGAATGCAAATTAGAGACAGTTCATAGCAAAAGGTGAATACATTACAGAATCTCCCTGGAAAAAATGAAGTGGTTTTTGGTAATTTTAATTTCTTCTTTGTTTTTTTTTTCAAACTATTAATGTGTTGCTTTTAACATGCATAGTAAAAGACTTAATTGTTAATTTATTTTTAGAGTGCATTTTAAAGACAATAATTTAAAAGCACTTTTAACATTTAGAAATTCTTCTTTAAGTTTTGCATGTAGATATAAATTTATTAAAAGTAGGATATTTTAAATAATTTTAATTTCTTTTTAATGTGTTTTTTGAAAAGATCATTTTCAGTGCTAACTACTTTATAAGCACATTTTATGTATACATCGCCTTTATTAACAAGTTTTATGTAAACAAATTTTATCGACTCATAACTTGAAATCCTTTAGTTGTTATGTAAACTGAAAAAGGTATATTGAATCAACCTGTTTTTGATGCAATTCTAAAAAAAAGAAATTTATTCTGAGAAAATTGCTTAAACATTTATTCAATCTATTTTCA
Organism: Parasteatoda tepidariorum; assembly: GCF_982258835.1. NCBI lineage: Eukaryota > Metazoa > Arthropoda > Arachnida > Araneae > Theridiidae > Parasteatoda > Parasteatoda tepidariorum. Next base: position 79,626,351 of record NC_141755.1, read on the forward strand.
AGAAAACTATTTTTAGCTTTAAATACTTTATAAGCAAATTTTATTCATACTTCGTCTTTATTAACAAGCTTTATGTAAAAAATTTTTAATTACGTAAAACGTGAAATCCTTTAGTTGTTATTTAAAATAAAAAAAAAGTATATTGAATCAAGCTGTTTTTGATGTAATTCGAAAATAATTTTTTAACTTTGAGTAAATTGTTATAACCTGACTTGTGTTTTATGCGTTTTTAATTAAAACAAACATTCATTACACGTAAAAATGAAGAAAATAATTTTAAAAAATTAAATACCTCATGCTACATATTACAGTACTTCTTTTCTAAAGAAAATTTACTATATTTAGTACACACAAATTAATTCAGAGAATTTATTTATGATTTTATTTCAGGAAATAAAAAACGTGTTCCTGAAACGAAGTCATTACTGGAAAAAATTATATAAAAAAATAGCGTACTGTAGCATCACTTTATCTAAGAACATTACTAATTCAAAAGAAATTTTTTTTTCGTTAAAGCAAAATCTTAAAAATTATTTCCTCTCCAGTAATAGTTTCCTGAGTTTCAGATCTAAAAAATTGCATAATTTTCATTTCCTTACCCAAATTTCATTTACGTAATTCATAATTGATCTTATGCTAAAAGCTAAAATTAAATTTAGTAAAAAGTATTTTAAAATTTTTGATGAAGAACAATTAAGAGTTAATTTTGATTTGCAGTTAAATGTAATAGCACTAAGCAATGTAGCTTTGAAATCACCGACATTGAATGCAAATAATTATGCTTTTTTATCTCATTCATTTTATTTTGTTCTTTTAGTATTTTATTTGACATTTTAAGCAAATTCAAAATTAGCAAGAACAAGGCCTATCGAAACCAGCTCAGTCAGAAATAGTTTTTAAATTTTTATAAGCTAAAAAAAATTCCTTGCTAAAATTAGCGAAAATCATCGGGTTGACATCGAAACTAGTTATGTCAAAAACAATTATTGCGTTTTGATAAGAACAAAACGAAATTACTGAAATTATTGAAAATAATTCAGTTGAAACCGAACTAGTCAAAAATAATTTTTGAATTTTTATAAGAACTAAAACTATTCTTCACAAAAATTATCAAAAACAATAAAGTTACAAATGAAATCAGCCTAGTCCTTTTATTTGGATTTCCTTTATTTTCCAAGAACTTAAAAAAAAAACCAAAATGGCGAAAATAACCAAAAATAACGAAGATCTTTCGGTTGATATCGAAATGAGCTTAGTCAATAATACTTTTTGCATTTTTATAAGAATTAAAATAATTTACCGAAACAATCTAGTAAAAACCAGAATCATCTCATTCTTCTTGTTTTCATTGGACATTCATTAAAACTTTTTATGAGAGCAAAAAGTAATAAATGAAAAAAGAAAGTCCTATCCGAAATTAATGAAAACCATCCGGATGATATTTGAACCAGTTCAATCAAGAATACTTTTTGAATTTTTATAAGAACTGAAAAATTCCTCTCCAAAAATAATAAAATAATCCGTATGATATCGAAACCAACTCAGTCAAGAACACTTATTGAATTTTAAAAAGTATTAAATTATTTCCTGCCAAAACTATTAAAAATCATCCAGATGATATCTAAACTTGTTCAAGCAAGAACAGTTATTGAATTTTTAAAAGAAGGGAAAAAATTCCTCTACCAAAATTAACGAACACCATCCGAATGATATCAAAACCAGCTGAGCTAATAGTACTTTTCAAATTTATAAAAGAACTAAACAAAAATTCTGGAATATAAATGTTTCGAAACAATTAATGAAAATCGATCTTTTCCAAAAGGAAAATGATTAAAAATCAGAATGGACTGATCGTTAAGACAAGCATCACTGGTTGCGGTCAGTGTGCGGGTGGGTGACCACTTGGATTAGTCTGCGTAGGGACCGAGGGTGTGCTGTATTGGTCCTCGTTAAACTGCTCTACCGTAAAGTGCTCGACTTCGCGTGTAGGTCATCGGGCTACCGAAGCAGGGGTGCATTCCCTCTGCAGAGAATCAAAATTGTGATGGCTGTCTTCGGATCATCCTCAGGGATGTTTTTCAAACCGTCGCCAATGGTCTATTTATTGTGCAGCTCTAGCGTGACGTAACTTAACTACAACAACTGTTAAAGATATCATACTACAGAAATATAAAATATTTTTTCCAGTTGCAATCTATGTTTTCGATATTGCAATGGCTTGTAGAATATAACAAGCAATATATATATATATATATATATATATATATATATATATATATATATATATATATATATATATATATATATATATATATATATATATATATATATATATATATATATATATATATATATATATATATATATATATATATATATATATATATATATATATATATATATATATATATATATATATATATATATATATATATATATATATATATACTAGCTGTACCCTGCGTGCGTTGCAACGCTTTCAGTTTGAATTTAAATTTTGTATTTAAGTGTGTAAATGAGATTTGTGGATTTGTGATTATGATTTGAATAGAGAATTTTATTTAATGGTGAAAAAACCAGTGATAGTCTCAACAGTTAATTCTCCAGGATATCGTTAGTGCATTTTCAAACAGACATGTATGGTGATGCACACCGACCATGAAACATATTTTGGATGATGATCTGAAATAATTCTGGATCAATGGCGTCATGAATATTTCTGCTGATATGAGCTGACCAATTTGTCCTGGTGTGAGTTTTTCAATAAGCCAAATCATGTGGCAATTCTCTTTTTCTGCCGTTCAATAAAATGCATCAAACACCGTGTCTCTCTAAAAACATGACTTTTCGCAATAAAACCAAGTTTAGAGCTTAATATTTGTTTTAACTCACGTGTGATAATGTATCATGAAGATCCGATGATGTTTGCCTAAGTTACTAAAGCTCTTTAATTTTAGCTCAAGCAGGATTGCATGTGAATGTAATAAATAACTCTAGCTGTCCATATGCGCACCGATACTTGTAGCAGCACCGAATGAAGTCATTTGGAAACACGAATGTACTGACCTATATTCGCCAAGAAAAGTTTCTATTGATTTGCTTGACCCGATAGCAACGTTGATAATGGCTCGGCTGGCGACGTTAAATCTGGTAGTTATACTTTGCCTCCAGAACAGCAAATTCCAGCTGTTTCATTCTTAAATTTGAGAGCACTACAAAACATACATAATTGATCCATTTTTCCGATGATGACGCTTGGGTGAAAGACTATAGTTGGTTGTCGGATCATAGTGAAATGCACTCAGATTCGAATCAGAGTATTGGCAGCGTCTGAATAGCGAAGTGCGTTCTTGATTGATTTTTATTCTTGCATCACGTTGCTCTGATGTTTCCGACGAACGGGCTTGATAAGTGCGTAGTTGATTTTTTAACAGTCTTCTTTCCCGTTGCTCTGATGTTTCCAAGGAACAGGCTTGAGTAGTGCGTAGTTGATTTGTTAAAAGTCTTCTTTCCTGTTTCTCAGACGTTTCTAAGGAACGGGCTAAAGCATTGTGTTCTCGATTAGTTTCAAGTCTTTCTTCCCGTTGCTCCGATTTTTCTGAAACACGGTTAGTTCTCTTCTTGCGTGCTTGAGATGTTGATCGACTAAGAGCGATTCGTTTAGGCGGCATATTTTTGCAAATATTCTCTTTCAAACAAAAAGAAATGTAGAAGTTGACAGTGGTCGCAAATTTGCTAATTCGAAAATTCACGTATTTATTTTAAATAATAAAAAAGCAATAAAAAGGAAATAAATTAAATAAGAAATATAATAATGATAAAATTTAAAACAAAAATCTATTTTTGGTAAAAATATACTTGTGGGTGCTCCTTGACGAAATTGGTAACTTATGTTTATCACCATTCCTGTTTGCACGGAACACCGCGGTAACAGGAATGGCTGCCGAAACATAATGATATTTTAATAATACATTGGAAAATTTCAGCAAGACATCGGCCAAAACTTTATAAAATTGCAATGAACCCAATGTAAGCAAAATTAATAAATCCAATAAAATGCATTTTGAATCGAAATAAAAATTAATGGAGTAAGCACAGAAAGAAAAGGAAAAAAAAACATCTCACTTATTCATTAAGCTTGAATTTCCTCAGTTTTAGGTGCACAGAATTCTCTAATAGCAGTTAGATACTGTCTAAATTTATCATGAATAGAATCTGTGTTCCTCCATCGCCACATAAATTCGGCGAAATACGAATTGAAAATGGCGTCTGTGGTATCGGAATGGCGGTGACATTTTTTTCTAAAGTCCTTTTTTTATGACTGCCCACATACCTTCGATCCTATTGATCAGAAGCAAAAGTAACCTAATCAGCCGGTATCCAACATAGAACTAACGGACTTCTGAAATTACATATACCGTTGAAGATTTAAAAATAACGCTGAAATTTAAACGAATCAGAATCACGATTGGGATTCAACATCGGCCAGCTTGGAGATCAACCGCTATCACAACTTGGTGAGAGTCAAGGGGCACCCTCAAATATAGTCTACTCCTATTTTTTAAATGAAATAATTAAAATGAATGTGAATTCGCAAACTTTGTAATAATAGACAATCTAATAGTTTTCAAATGACAACTGTCAGCAATGAAAAATTGCATACTGAATTGAGCTAAAATTGCATACTAAATATAAATAATTATTAAAAGCGTGCAAGATGAATAAAATTTGCTTTTGCCTTGATTTTTATTAAACAGTTTTCACAATACTAAATCCGTGATACGACCAATAATTACGAAACTTATTCTCGTTGATTTTACGTGCTTGTGCTCACCTGAAATAAAGAACCGAATTATGATTAAATATTAAAGTATATGTAATTTACTTTTCTAAAAGAATAGAGCTATAAGATAGAAAATATCACTGTTGTTATCTTCAAGATATTTGAAAACTGATTCGTATACAGCAAAATTTAAAACAATGGCTAACTTTTAACCAATCAGAAAATTCCATTTCGATTTTCGCTGATACCGCTGGAACGGTTTGTGGCAGAATGTTCTATTGTGAATCTAAACCATTCTCGAATCCTTCTGAAGGTACACAGAAAATTTTATTTAAATCAGTCCAGCCGTTTAGGAGGAGTTCAGTGACATACACACGAACAGTCGAAATATATATATAAAGAATATATATATATATATATATATATATGTATATATATATATATATATATATATATATATATATATATATATATATATATATATATATATATATATATATATATATATATATATATATATATATATATATATATATATATATATATATATATATATATATATATATATATATATATATATATATATATATATATATATATATATATATATATATATATATATATATATGTATATATATATATATATATATATATATATATATATATATATATATATATATATATATATGTATATATATATATATTATATAAAAAATCTTTCATCATATTTTGAAAAAAAAATATTAAAGAAAATGAATGATGATAATCTTGCAGAATATAAAAAACAAAAAAAAATAAATATAAAAAAATCTTTCATCAATTTTGAAAAAAAAAAATTAAAGAAAATGAATGATGATAATCTTGCAGAATATAACAAACAAACAAAAATACATATAAAAAAATCTTTCATCATATTTTGAAGAAAATAAAGGATGATAATCAAAGTTATAGAAACTATAATGGCCCTTAGAATGTGATCAAAGCTATTTCTAACTTTAAATGATAATGGAATATGGGGAATCAGTAAAAAAAAAAAATTGGAAATGATGAAAAAGTATGGAGACATTGATATCATACTTTTAATGCAATCAATGTCAGCATATTGATAAGGAGATTAAAGAGATTGGGTCGCATTCAGTGGATGGTTACTAAAAGAAATGTGAAAAGGGTATTCGAATCTGAAAATGGTGACCCCAGGCCACAAAGAAAACCAAAAAAAGAAAAATAATGGATAGAAGTTGTTGACGAAGATCCGAAAAAGATTAAAATTGAGAACTGTAAATATAAAGCCCAGATCTCAGCAGAATGGAAGGCTTTCCTGAGGGAGGCACGAGTTCTCAAAAGAACTTTTATTTAACGTATCGTGGGAGTATAATTCTTAAATATACTGAGCTAAACATAAACTTTAAAATTTTTGTCAGTCAAGATAAACGTCTTTTGTTTTCACGTGAAAAATTCTTAAGAAAAATGAATTTTACATTTCGCGCACGTTTCGTTTTCATATTTATACTAAAAAAATAATCTTTTAACTTGAAAATAAGGTTTAAATATTTCTGGCAAATTATTCTGCTGAGTAATTTTGGTTTGTATTTATTTTTATACTCTAAATAAAGGTCGATAAGAGTTTGTTGCTTTAAACTGTGTTTAAAAAGGGATTAATTGCTTTCGTGATTTTGCTTCCAGCAGCAAATAATTTAAAATAAATTTTTAGGGATTTTATGTAAGCAGGTTTTGTGATCAAAATGAGTTTGAAAGCTAAAACAGAAATATATCAGTGGTATTTTGAATATTAAACACAAGGCACTTTAATTTATGATTAATTGCTTAAAATTTAGAGTATTTTAATTCTGCTAATAAAGCATTTCATATTAATTTCTTTCAAAAGTAATTTTTAAAAATTATGTTGTTTATTGTAAGAAGCTATATCCATCTTAAATAATAGTTATGAACATGTTTGTATGCGTTTTTTCTCTTATCAACTGATGAAACCATTGAATTTAACCTCTTGAAATAAGAACTAATTGATTTTTTCACAATTGATTAGGACTAATTGGACCAATTAATCTATTAAGGTGGAATGAATGCGTTAAAAAATGAATTTCAATCATAGGTTTGACATTAGGCATTTTAATAAATTATACTACAGACGATTCTGTTTTTTTTCCGATTATTTAAAATTTATGAACTTTTTGAAACATTATGCAGAATTTGAAGCTAAATACAGAAAATAATCATTATCAATTACACTGGGGACTATTTTTTTGTTTTCTATTGCACGAGATTTTTTAACAAATCTTAAATACTTCGTATAGTTGATTTCAAATCTGCATTCAGTTTCTCTCCTCAAGCTAAAGTTATTCATAAATAGCATTTTTAGTTGATTTTTTGTCGAAATGTACAAGTTTAAAAAACGTTATATAAAACAGGGGTTGCATAAATGTTGCAACAAACTTTTAAGGCACATCATATCAGGATAAAAACTGCATAAGGCAATCGGATAGAAAATCGCATGATAAGATCCAGTTTTCCAAATTAATTTCCTTATTTTTTGTTTTTTATCAACATCAAATTAATTCAATCATTCACATTAAATTCTGTGATGCTTATTTTTACGTTTAACTGATGCACAAAATGTTGAAGTGAATTTCACTATCAATTAATGATATACAATAATCATGCCGTTTAAAGTAGGCTTAGTATGAAACATTTGTGTCACTTAAAATATAACCCTAATATTTTGTAAATGAAATGTATATAGTTTCACAACCTTCGTAATTAAATTTTGTGACCCTTAACCAGAGTGACAAACTGGTGAATTGAATGTTCATTAGATACCTTCAGTGTTTCCCAAAGTGTGGTATGCGTACCCCCAGGGGTACGGGAACATTTTAGAGGGGGTACGCGTTGTTATGCGAAATATCTTGCAACAAACGAAAATTTCAAAACAAATTATTTAGAAACAAAGCTAGCAATGAAAATTTACGATTAAGTATTTTTCTATTGGCAATTTTTTGCAGAGTTAGTAGTTAATAATGAGTTGTGTCAACAGTCAGTTGTGATTTTTAAATCTTGTGCAAAATGCACTCATATAAATGCACTAAAAAAATGCACTGTAAAAAATGCACATGTAAGAAATGCACTCATATTTTTTATTAGTGGTACAAAGCGTTACGAAACATTTAGAAAGGGTACACAAAAGTGATAAGTTTGGGAAACACTGCCTTATGTGAATGTAAAAATATATTTTCTTCAAATAATGCCAGTCGAAGGTGGAATTCGGGTAGAAAAACTCAAATAGTTCGTTCAACAGGTGTTGGCATTTGGCTCCACCTCCATGGACGCTGAGTTCATTTCACCGCGGGAGTATGAGGAGAAACATCTCCGCGCTTGAAATTGAGAAAACCCTTAATGCGTGCCAAACGCAAACAGGGAATTCTATTGAACCTTTCGTTACTCTAGCTAATTAAAAATATTTTACATTTAAAAACTGGTGTTTTCCCAGCAAAATGTCTCAAAAAACATAAAGATTGCGAAATAAATATTTTTGTCATACGATCGCCAAGCAGCAACCTTGATAAGGATTGTTCACATCCTTCTTCCAAAAATAGCGAAATAGTGTCGTCGGATATCACGTGATGTAGGCGGAGCCAAGTGCCATCTCCTATTGAACGAACTATATTTGTTTATAAATTGCAGCATTACTCAAGTCTTATTTACCTGGCAGTTGTCAAAAACATCGAACTAACTTCAACATTATTGAATGGTAAGTTTTTTAATTTTTTTTTTTATAAATAATGCGTCGTAAAAGATTGATGCCACTCTTGAGAATGAAAAAAAAAAATTCATTCCTTAGAAACCTTCTAGTATCAGAGAAACTTTTCTTTGGAAACTTTTAAAAATACGTTTGGAACTTATGAAAATCCTTGAATTGATGATTGTCATGCTTTGAATATTAAGTTTTCAGAAATTCTTTCTTGATTTAAAAAAGGTGGCACGTAAGTTCAGGAATGAAAGCAACTTTTTTAAAAAGATTTTTCCTTAGTCGCTTTTTACTACAGTGTGGGGACCTCAGACCAAGATATACAATACAACATTGTGTATACTTTTATCATCTAAAAAGTAATAGTTTAAGATTTTTTTTTTGCATGTATGCTTTTACAAAGAGATTGCCCTCTTAAAAATACAATTTTCATCAGTCGGAATTTTCAAATACATGGAAAAATTAATCGAAAGATTAGAAGTTTGATTGAAGCAATCATGTGGTTAGTTTTACGGAAATAAAATCTTATTAATCCAGTTCAAAGGGTTGCGCTTCATGACAAAAATTTGACGAAATGCTCTATAAAAGTCTTAAAATATATAAAATGTGATAAAAATTAAAATTTATTATTACTTTAAAAACCCATTTCGGGCTATGTTGATTTCTTAAAAGCCCAATTCAACGATGTCCTTTCTCTTAACACTAAACATACCAACACTTAATGTATACCCATTTCTACCATAATCGGTCAAATGACCAGACTTAATGTTTCTTGATTGAATGCATGAAATATGGATGTTAGGAAGGAAATAAACTAAAAAAACTTTATTATAATTAAACAAAATTGTATACTTCCAATTTTGATGTATTACAAACACAAATAATAAGAATTTTTAATTCATTGCTCAACGCATTTTTTACATTTTTTCCATTGTACATTTTCCGCAAACACATTTCTTCTAATTATTATTATTTCTATAATTTTTATAATTATTCGCATAATTATGCTAATACAGTGGAACATCGTTTATACGACGCCGAAGGGACCACCGAAAAACGTCGTATAATCGATTTTTACTTCTAAAACTGAAACTTACTCTGTTTTCAGTTAATTTTAATGTTTAACGTAATGATTTACATAAATTTCTAAATTAGACAAATCAAAACAAACAAATAACCAAAGAAGAAAAATTGCAGTGAGCAATTTGAATGTATGTTAGCTTTAATTATATTTTCTTGCTATTAGTCTCTACAATGCTTTGAATAGCGAGTTGAACTTATTGCTTTCTACTTGTATGATGCAATTGTAGATTTCTAATCACGGCCAAATCTAATGGCAGAAGTGCACTTGTGCAATTTGCAGGAAAAAAGAGAGCTTTAACATTTTCCAAAATAATTAGTATCGATGGGTGCGCTGGACATTGGTTGATGAATAGCAAAATTTTTCGTTTTTGCCTCTTCATAACATTGTCTAGTTTATTCAGTCATCTAGTAAAAATTACGGTCGTCATCCAAGCATTCTTGTTGGCACCCTTTTCTGTATCATTCATGTTGGCAAATTACGCCCTTTTTTAAAATACACAAGAAAAAAGAAAACAATTAAATAAACGTGAACAAAATCTAAAAACCGACGTATAACCGATTCTGTGCGTCGTATAAACGATATATTTTTACATTAAAATGAATAGGAATGATTTGGGACCACACTAAAACGTCGTATAAATGTAAACGTCGTATAAGTGATCGTCGTATAAACGATGCTCCACTGTAATTATAAGAATATGCAAGAATTATAATTCTTATAATTGATATTATTTCTTCTAAGAATTTGTGCTATCTTGATTGTTTCGACATTTTTCTGGGTAAAAACCTACAGTTAGTTAGAAATGAAGTAAAGTCATCAAAATAAAATATAAGCTACTTACCAAAACATTTAGTTTTTGTCACTTTTTCCTACACAAAAGTGCCAATCTAAAATTTTAGGTACTTTCCAGAAATTTGAATTCACAGTTATTCTGATTGAACTAACTATGCAACAGTCTTCGCAGAAATGTGCAACTAAGCGAACGCAATACGTTGAACACGCATTACATCGTAATTTCTGATCCGATAACCTTATAAGGCAATAAATTGTTCTCCCGGTCAAATGACCGGTTGTGGTAGAAATTGGTATACTACAAGTATTATCAGAAACAAACAAATTACAAAAAAATAATAATAATAGAATATTACCTGTATACAATTGTTAGGAAAAGTCATGAAGTCAAATATGGAAAGACGATAAGATTATAAGCACATTTTCGATGCAAAAATTCTTAAACGGTCGTTTGACCGATTATGGTACGTTTAGTGTTAAAAACGCTTTGTGAACTAAGTCTATTTCCTTAAAAACGTATTTTGAACTATGTCGATTTTCTTAAAAACACATTTCGAGCAATGCCCTGGTTCTCAAAAACGCATTGTGAACTAAGTTCATTTCCTTAAAAACGCTTGAGCTATGCCCATTTCTCTTAAAACAGATTGTTAACTAAGTCAATCTCCTTAAAAACTCTTTTTGAGCTATGTTAAGTCGTTTAAAAATGCGTTTTGAAGAGTTTCTATATTTCGAAAAAGTATTTTAAGTTATTTTCATTTTTCAGACAAGCAGCTTGAGCTTTTTCCCAAAATTAAATGCTTACCGACAATTTGACAATTGATTTAAATAAAATTTCATTGCATAAAAGCGTATTAGATATTATTCCAACCAAAAAGTATTTTTCTTCTTTCTTATAAACTTTCACATATGAAACGATTTAAGCAAAAGATGTTTTCTTTCTCAATTTTTTAAGTCTCAGAATAAATAACCCCTTTAACATTACAATCAAACACCAATAGAAATAAAACGAGATCAAAAGTTTCAATCCTTTTTACTGAACTTTTATTGGCACAATTTGTGTTAGAATTCTTTTGTTGAAAGCCAATTTCAGCTCAAGATTTGAATGCAAGATTTAAGGGTTTAAAGTCAGCAATAGCTTACGAATAATATAGTAATACGTTTCAAGGAATGTAATTGGGAATATAAATCTGGTTTTTGTCCATCTCATTCGTGGCACCCTCTCAAACAGACCCATTCTTGGCACCAGTTGGACAGATCCATTATTTTAAAAACTCGATATTGCTGGCACTCGTCTGGGACATAAATTATTTTGGTAAAGAAATATATGGTGTTATTTGTATTTCATTCTTTCTAAAATGAAATAGATTTCTTCTTTCAAAAGCGGAACAATATAAGAGTTATTTTATGTACTTTTGTTCGGTCTATGCTTCTTTAATTAGTTTGTCAATTTCTGCCATTGGAAATGAAAAAAGAAACTTTTTTTCGGTAGTGTAGCATTAGATAAAATAATAATAAACAAATTTACTATGCTTTTTTTATTTAGTTAGGCATTTGGTTTGAATTTTATCTCCAATATAGTTGTTTATTTATATTCTTTCTTGAATTTTTTACTCAGTATTTTTGATATTTTAAGTTTAAACCTAGAAGGAGACGAAATACCCTTTGAATCAGAATTTTTATTAAATATATTTTTTGATATTTTTTTTCATTATTTTGTATTAATTTAGGTTAAAATAAGTGGAAAATATTTAGCATTTTAATAATTTATGATTATGAAATATAGCCTAAAACACGGGTGTCTTTTTCTGCATTAAAGGTAGAATCTTCCAAACACTGCTCACTCTCAAACAATAATTTTTCCCATTTGCACTTATTTGCAGTTATTTAGATCTAACAGAAGTAGTTATTCATCATTGAAATTTTTTTTAATTTACAAAATTAGTTATTGATCAATTTGAAATATGGAGGGAAAACAATTTTCAAACTACTCTTTTGGAGTTTATACAAATATTTTAATAGTTCCGATAATCCAACTGATTTTTTTAGTAATTACTAGGCTATTTTTTTTAATTAAAAAGCACCAAAATATATTTTTGCTTGTAATTAGAGCGTCAGAAAAAAATGTGTAAAAGGGACACCAGTTCCTAATTTTCATCAAAGGGACAAACAACAGCTACTTCTTAGCAAAATCAAATAAAATTAACTTTTAGATGCCAAAAATGAATATTATTCAAAATAATTTAACACCTCTGGCAATTTCATACAATAAAAGAATTTATTATGATAAAAAAAATATTGAATGGGAAAATTTGAAATTTGAAACTTTTGCACGTATGATAACTCAGAAACTATTTGGCTTTTTAAAATAAAATTTTTACAGGTTTAAATAACATTAATATAAAAATAAAATCAATACTTTTTTTTAAAATAAAAATTGGAAATAATAAAATTGTTTATGTTTTAACAAGTGATAATTTTTAACGTAAAGCTATAAACTACCGTATAACTTAACATACATTTAAACTGTATTGCAATGGAAAATATTTGCAACATTTTAGCATAATTTAAGGCCTATAGTGCTGAAATTTAAAATAAACTTATGCTCATTATTGAATTCATATCTGTGCATATCACTTTTGTATGATTTTGGAATACCGAAGATTTTTTAGAGTATATTTTTTAAATTATGAGAAGTATATGTAACGGACTGTAATTTTCAAGGTATCAAATCATTGACAGTAATAATTATTTTTATTACACTGTGAGTAATTTCCGTAAAATTTGGAGAATTGGCCGTTACTTTATATTTATTTCCTTTTGTCGAGAAAAATGCCGAATTTGGATACATCATCCATAGCATTTTTTTAATAGTAAAATTCATTTTTTACCGTAAAATATTAAACCGTAATTTTTACAGTGATATTTATGTAATTAGAGTGATTCAGTGATTTTACGATAATTATTACTGCAAAAATTTCGGTGCATCAGATTTTTGTCCCGTTACATGTTCCGATAAAATTGCATTCCGGTAAAAAGTACTGGCACGTCGAATGCCGGTACTTTTTACCGTAATTTTATCCGGAAATATTATAGTGTGGAACCCGTAACTGTAATGAACTTCCGCAAAATTTGTAGAATTGATCGTTAACTAATGTGGTATTCCAAGTTTCAACCACTTTCCATCTAACAGATACAAAATTTTAAAAAAAGAAGAAAATAATAAAGAAAAAAATAAGATCTACGTATTTCAAGCAGATTAAAAAGAAAGATACAATTTTACTTTTGCCACGCCCAAAACAAGAATACAGAGTAAAAGTAAAGCACAACCTGTTGTAAGCTAGTGCCTGAGTCATCGTGGTTCAGAAATATTAGAGTTCAACAATACCCTCTTACTAACCTAATACTTAATACTACTTAATACTAACAATACCTTAGGGTTGCGGTTCCCAATTTATATCGGCTACGGAACCCTAAATGATCGAGCTTCTTTTAGTTGAACCTTGGCATCATAAAAATGTTCATTAGTAGGTGTGAATGTACACTGTTAGAATTTTCATTCTAAAATTATGGTAAAGTAATCGGCAACAGTCTGTCCATACAATTAACCGTAAAGTTTACGATAAAGAAAATTTTTTTACCTTTACGGTTTTGAAACCGTTTGCAACTTGTATGGTTAAAAAAACCATGAATGCAAAACTTTTTTTAACTACATTCAAACCCCGCTATATTGAACCTTCAAGGGACCGAAATTTCGGTTCACTATAACCGGGAGTTCACTATATCCGTTACGCAGGCAATTTCACTAATGTTTCCCAAACTCCTCCCTTTTATTACATTATATTCATATAAATGACTGAAAAATATTATGTAGTAGCAAAAAATGTGTTATTTTTCATCACTCTTCGTGTTGCGTACAAATATAAATTAGTAATCGTTAGCTGATGAGCAATCCTCAACATCAAATATGGAAACACTTCCCGACTCTCAGATAATTTTTCCTGAATTTCTGTTATTCCGCTTTTTAAACCTGTCTAACCTGCCATTCGAGCACATAAAAGTAGTTTCTATAGATGGTTTTGAAAATCGGTATATGTATTTATTTTGAAGTAGAAATTTCAAAATTATTACAAAGAAAATGGGTTGGAAATCAGTCGAAGACAGAAAAAAGTTCATTATATCCAACTTCCTCACTTTTTTGGTTCACTATATCCACTGAAAATAACATTATACGTGTATAGCAAGGCACGGGACCGAGCATTTCGTTCACTATATCCAGGAGTTCACAATAAGCCGTGTTTACTATAGCGGGGTTTGACTGTATTTACAACAAGCGCGGTTTCAAGATCGTAAAAAAGAAACTTAACTGGACATTGAAGATAGTTTAGCAGCTTCATGGTGCTGCCTCCAATGCGTGAATGAAAGTATCGTATTCTAACAGTCCAGGGTCACAAATTGGGGAGTGCAGGGTGCTGGAAATATTGTGGTGTCAAGGTCGGGACTTGAATCCTCGTTCTCTAGATCATGAGATTCCCAGATTAGCCTTCATTAGTTGGGTGTATTTGGTGCGATAAAATTTTGGTTGTTTAACTGTATTGTGAAAGCAGTTAAGCGGTTTTTCTCACATTTAATAGTTTGAATACCATCTTATTTATGATTATTTGACTGTTTTGTTTAAATATGGTGAAATAACTATTAAATAAATTGTTATTTAACCATTTTTTCCGAGAAATTTCTAACCGTGTTTTAACAACAACAAAAACTACGAATTATTATGAAAATACTTAATATGAAGAATTTTGCTTTAAGTATGTGAGTGTTAGTTAAAAGGAATTAAAAAATTCGTCATGAGCGTTGAAAATTAATTCTTTGAAACGCAATTTGTTATTTTTGTAATTAGTTATTTTATTTTGAAAAGCTTAATGATAAAAACTTTATTTTTTATAAATACATATTTTTTTCGTAATTTTGCAGTATATTCTTACTGAAAAAAATAATTCATTTAATATATTGTTATAGAAAAAGATATTTTTATAAACTTTTGCTGCTTTTTTTATTGGCATTTTACATAAATAGTTCTATATAAACAACCAAAATATAATGAATTTTTGATGAAAAATAAATGTTATCATTACTGGTTAAAAAAAATTCTAACTTTCGAAGCCCCAGGGCTCCGAGGAACACCTTTTGTGAACTGCAGCCTCAGGGTTCAACAATTTCATTTTTAAAAGTGATTCACCCTGTGTTTTTTATTTCAGGTCAGACAAAAAAAAATATTTTCTTCTATTTGATCTTTTAGTTTTAATGTAATAAAATTTTGATTTTATTTTTTAACCAAAGGTAATTAAATGTAATAATGTGAAATACTAATTACTAGGGATACAAGGCAGTTTTCATAAATTTACTCGGAATAACTATCACTGTACGCTTAATTAAATTCAATTTGCACTGCTTGGCGAGTATCTCTCTAAAATATAATTCTAGCTCCCAGAATATAAACCAACCAATTATACATTCTAAATTGAAATTCCTCTTTTAAATTGATTTTCATCTCAAGATTAAACTTAGAATATTCGAGATTTAACAAACATACACCCCTTCTGTAATAAGAGATTCACGAAGCTTCCTTCCTGAAAGAGATTACAATTTTGTTATGTTGAAATAAATCGCTGATGGTGATGTACCTGTATATTGAAAATATATCATCACCATGAAAAATCTGTGGCTTTCGGATGATGGTGATAACATCAAATAAACCACCAACTTTCTTTAAAAAATTTATAAAAAATTCCTTCGACGCATTTTAAGATAAAATTTATATAAAATGAACATAATACCTGGAAAATTAACTGAAGCTATATCAACACGTTATACGCAATCTATATATATATTTCTCTTACACGGCGACAGAAAAACGCCTCATTACAACTCCCCGGTTGGCGAGAGTAAGAAAGCAGGGGGCGCAGCCCACTAGTATTTCTAATTTTTTACATATTTTGCGCTGAATCTCAAAAACGTTTTTGCTTTTTTTTTTTAAAGAACTTTGAAATTATTTTATTTTATACTTTTTTATTTTAGGATTAAGTCATTTGAAAAATTGAGCTTCATTTTTCCCCCAGTAATTTAGTCATCTCTGTAAATTTTATAACCGATGCTGAACAGCCAACCCAATGTATTGGTTTACGACCATTAATGTTCAATTCCGTTGCCTTGTAATTTTGAACTCAATCCAGAAGACAAGGGAACTCTTGGTCTAAGCTTAGGGTGAAATAGGCCTTTGTGGAGGAATTTTGGCAGAACTAAGCTGCACTTGTGTTGCATAAAGAGAGCAACCACAGAAATCTTACACGGTTAGCCAGACAGCAAGGGAACTCTAACCCATGATTCATCTGGCGCTGAGGATATTTTAAGTCAGCACTCTCGTCGGTTATAACCGGGAGCAGAAGCGGTATCGACAGGAAAACCACTGAAACTTCCCATGGTTAGCCTGACCGCAAAGAGACTCTAACCCTTGATCCGTCTACCACTGACGATATTTTACGTCAGCACTGTGGTCAGTGCAGCCGGATGCAGACTTCGTAAAGTCCAGCCATCTCTGAGATTCGAACCCGGTTCACCTCACGCTCTATTCTCTGAGACATCACGGCCCACTATTGGCTATTGGCAAAGGTCTAGGAAAAATCTCTGAGGGTGATATAAAGACATGCAATCGCAATTTTAATCATTTGCATAGGGGATGGTTTTCCTCGTTTTGGTAGCCCGACTTCCTGCTTGCGAATTCGTTTACTTTGCGGTAGAATAGTTTAACAAGAGCCGATGCTCCGCACTCTCGGTTTCAACGAAGGCTGACCAAAGTGGTCACCCACCCGCTTACTGACCACAGCAAGTGATGCTTGACCCCAGTGTTCAACTGGAAACTGTGTCATTACGAAGAATCCACTGCGGGAGAGTAAATTTATTACTGCCCATAAAATTCGATATGACGTCAGATGTTTTTGTATTGAATATAACTAGAGTGAAGAGCTTATATAAATCTGCTTAGGCACTTTATTATTATATTAGGTACTTATATATTAGGTATAGTGCACTGTAAAAAAAGATCCGTAAAATTTAGGATTTTAAACTGGCCGCTGGGTTGGTTGTGCAATACTGCAAAGTCTATGAAGTAAATTCGTAACCATAACGGTTATTGACAATTTAAGAACAAATTTTGTCTTTAAAAATTACAAAGCAAATCCGAAATGAGACTGGGTTTTTAACCATAACAATACATGTTTTTACAACAGATATAAATCTGTTGTCTCAACATACTTTTACCATATGAGAAGAAGTTTTCTTTGTAAAGGTTTTGAAGTAAATCTGTACTCGTACCAAATGTAAATATTCTATGTCAACGGAATTTGTAACGATCGGTTATCACAGGGATTCGAACCTGAGTCACTTCATTGGGAGGCGAGCGCTCTGGTCCCTGAGTCACTGTGGCTTAAGTCGTTTATTATGAAGAAATTATGATAGTGAGAATTTCAATTTGATAATATATAATATCAATTTGATAATATATAATATCAATTTGATAATCAAATCGAATAGTGGTTTTATATATACGATGTTCAAAACCATAAAGTAATTGCTAAAAAGTATAGAAAATAATCATAAAATGATTGGAGAAAAGGTAAAGTTATCTTACGGAATGCAAAACTGTATGGCAAAGACTAGAATTTCAATTTACGGTTTTAATCCATTTGTGATTAGAATGAAAAACGGAGAAAAACTGTTTTGTCAGCAAAACGGTTTGAAACCGTTAAATATACGCAGAAATTCGAAAAAAAAAGCAACGGGTACTTTTATAGTGTAGATGGAAACTAAAGGTAGAGGTTTTTGTTGATAAAATAGCAATAAAATTATTAGTTAAACTAATAGTGTCAAATGAGTAACACTACAATAAATATTATAAAGATGATATCATAGATGATATAGGTATAAGTGAGTATAGGCAACACCTCCTAGAAAAGAGCAGGCCTCAGCACGGGTTACCATAAATATCCCTTAGTAGTCCAAACGTAATGACATATTTCGTATTTTCAACCACTGCGCAGCTTAGTAACCCGAACGTAAAGTAATCTTTCTTATTTTTCATCTACTGCGCAGTTAACTTCGTCACATCGGACTACTAAATTTATCCGTGCTAGGAGGTGTTGGTATAGGTCGGAATCGCATTCAGAGGTTTCTAGGAAGTCTGGGGCCCTATTACCAACTCATCGAAATTTATTCCGCTCGGAAACGATTCCGATCGGAAACTAGCTTTCATCGGATTGCCAATTTCGTAAAACCCACTTTGCCGCAACATGAGCTTATCGGAATCCGGAATCGAAATCGCCATTACGCACGATTCCGGTGAAATTGGAGTTTGTAGGCGGGACTAACTTTACCAATTAGAAAATTACTATAATTATAATTTATTAATCTGGCAACGATATGTTTGTTTTCTCTTCTTCTATGCGAGCTAAAATCGCATTTCTTAGAACTGAAAACTTAAAAATTCATATGTTTTATTTTAAAAAATGGCTTCCCATACAAAAATGAATATTCGCCAGCAATATCAACCACTGAATGCAATTACAATAAAATTTCAGAAAGAAAATCAAGGTTGCCTATAATTATTTTCATTGCAAGCAATTTTGGGATTAATTAAAATTTTGGGTTAATTAAAACCGAAGGAAGGATATTTGCTTATTCAACCATAATTACTAGTTTGAAGCGTCTAGTTCTATTATAATGTAACTGTAAACTTGTTAAATTTTCCTATGAGAATTAAAAATAAAAATCTTTTTCATGAAAATAATTATTTGTAGCATTTATTATGAAGAAATCTGCCAAATCATTTCTTAACGTCCACAAAAGACTATCTACCCTGTTAATGAATTGCCCTCAATCAAATGCACTTCATTTTGTTTTGTTTTAACAAGGAAGAAAGATAAAATAACTCATAATTTATGCAAATATTTAAACATTGCTGCCTTTATGTTTTTTTTTTTTTTTTTTTTTTTTTAAAGAAAACAATCATAATTTGCGTTACACGTAAAGGGAAACCACGAAAATATCTTTCAGATTGCTTGACGCTTAAAGAGTTCCAGCTTAATGTTCAAGATTCGTAATGAAGTTTTTTTTATATAATGAATCATTTTTTAGCATCTTTGACAGACAGCCAATTGTATTTGTGAATATAATGAGATGCTCTTTATATTTTTTTTTTATTTATATTTATAACTCATCCCAAAAATCAAAGTAACTCGCAATTTAAGTATCGGCGAAAAACAATATTTATAAAAGTTACGAAAATAATTTATTTTAACCGTGATTAAGTTGAAATTAAGGAGATCAAATATTGCGTTGCACGCAAAGAAAAATGTTTTTGAGAAAATGTTTCACGAAAATGTTTTTCAGATTGCTTGGCGGTAATTGGATTTAAACTAAATGTTCATCATTATCTCACTGAAATTATTTTTTCATAAGCAATCATTTTTTATTATTAATCAGACCTAGCCGTTGTGGCTCAGAAGATCTGGAGTCTCCTTGAGGTCAGGCTAACCGTGGGAGATTTTCGTGGTTTTCCGCTCCATGTTACGGAAATGAGGGTTAGTTCCACCAAAAAGTCCTCCACGGAGGCAAATTTCACCCAATACTTGATACAGGACTCTCCTTGTCTTCTGGGTTGGATTTAAAATTACTAGACTACGGTGTTGAACATCAGTAGTCGTAAACACAAAATTAGGTCGGCTGTTCGACGACGGTTATAAAATTATGAAATAGATAAGTTATCATCTTTCTGAATATAACGAAAGCTCTTCTTTTTAACTCAATCCGTAAAACAAAATAAGCCGCAATTTAAGTATCGAAATACAATTATATTTATGAAAGTTATAAAAATATCCTATTTTAAATAAAAATTAAATCAAAATTAAATTAAATTGTATTTTATCAAATTTTATGTTACACGCTAAAAAAAAACTACAAAAATGTTTTTCAAATTGGCTTTAGTCGGTTGCAATGACAGAAAACAGCGCCATTTTGATCACTAAAATAAACAAACTACTATCGGAATCCAGATTTCGCTTGCTCTAAACCTGCCGGAATCGGATTCGTAATTATTTCGCATCGGAATTTAGTTCCGATCGGAATCAAGAGCTTGTAATACGGCCTAACTGACATTCACGGATTTATGACGTCACGGGAGCTTCATTTCGATCGGAATCAGATTCCGTGAAGCTGGTAATAGGGCCCCTGGAGTTGGAGTTGAACATTTCAATTATCGACACCACAGCTCTAATGAACACTATACACAAAACAGAAAGGCATATCTTTATATAATATAAGAAGAGAGTGGAATGATAACACATAGCCAATCACAGAAGACTTCTGGTTAGAAACGCACAAAACAGCCAATCAAAATTGAGAACGCATGTGTGAAAGGTAATAATTTTTAATAATACTGTCTGCAGAAATGTTACAACTAAACTTATCAGCTAAATCTTGTATGAAATAAATTAATAAAGTTAAAATGTTTTCATTTTTTCAGATTTATTGTCGTTGCCGATAAATTTACGTTATTATATTAAGTATAATACTTTCCTCCGAAGTTTATCTCCTGAACATAAATTTGCACCGAGAAAAAAATATGGTAAAGACTACCAGAATGGAGCGAAATTTACAGTGTTTCTGGCTCAATTGGCACACCAAGAAGATCGGTAATTTTTTTACCCGAAGCACTTTGGTAATGAATTTGGTAAAACTTACAAAAAAGCATAGTTTTCTAATACTAATATCAGAATCTCTGATAAACCGTTATCATATGAAAGGAAAAACTACTAAATGAATGATTTAAATACCGTATATTTTGATTTAGGTTTTGGTTTAGGCTTATAGGTTTTATTGCCAAAAATATCATTACCATATAGTATGCTAATTTCACTAAAATTTATTTTTCTGTGTGTGTTTAGTATCTTTTGGCATGATGCTGTTGCTTAAAAACATTTCATGATAGAAGTCTCTCTATCAACCGCAATCACAAATCATAAATTGAACACAATCAAGAAATTTTCTCCCGTACTTATTCCTTTCGGTGAACTGTGGAACCCTATTACCACAGTACAGTAGTACCTATAATAGTATAATTTGTAACCATTAAAAACCGCACCGATTGCCACCCACCAGTAGTACTAATTGCCTAAATTAATTAGGCATTAGTCTATAGCGACTTGTTTACGCTACCCCTTAATGAACCAGTACATTTTTTTAAAAATTGATTTTACATATAGTACATTACTTACTTTTCTTTATTTTAATTATCGTTTATTTTCAATCATTTAGCTTTACGGAAACACGTTTTGAAACCAGAACTATAAGCATAATAAACACATAGTTTCAGAAAACGGTTTTCGATCAATGAACTGAATAAAAAATAATTAAACATTAGTGAACGTAAAAATAAACTCTTAAACAGAATCGTCTACAGTTTCATTTATAATACCGACTAATTCTAAATCAATGAGAAAACGTCGTTTTTCAAATATCTCTTTCTAACAGACTAGTAAGATTTTTTAAAATGATTTTTAGAATCGGAGGTTGAAATCGCTCTTTATAGCCGATATTCAAATTTCAGTACCCAAGCACAAATGAGAATCGACAAATATAAAAGATTCGACATAGCGTACCGACATCGTGGACAGACTAAAATACTGAGTAAAGGTAAATGAAAGGTTGGAAAAAAAAACCATAACTCTATCTAGAAAAGAAACAGTGTTTTGTTCAGAAAAGAAACGTGAAACATGTAACAGAGAAACACGTTGTTGTTGTTTCTAATGTCACTTGCCACACGGACAAGTCTGCTTGGTGAAACCGAGCAAATTTAAGACAGAGTGAGCGTTTCTTGTTTTTCAGTGGCGCCATCTATAGTCAAGAATTCGACTTCTGCCAAACCATACGTCACACCCGTTTATAGGGCGGACCCATTCATACATCCATTCATTTATCCACAGACCGTAATGGACTCATTTATCCACAGACAGAACGTGCCTCAGCCACTTTACTACACGGGGAGCCTTCGGCCGGCGGGATTCGAACCCACGAACTCTCGGACACGGGCCCAGCGTCCTACCGACCAGGCTATCCCGGCCACAGAAAAACATTGTTTGCTTTTACAAAATGTTCATATTTTTACAGTAAAATGCCGATCTTAGATTAATAGTTATTAAGGAAAGAAAAGCTTATATCAAAAAAAGTACTTTCATTAAAAGGAAACTAAAAAAATACGTCTTGCACCTCACTAAATTAAAATTTTGCTAATTCAAAAATATATTTCCGTTGATTTTATAAGTGTGAAAGTTTTATTTCGATTTTCTTTTTGCCTGAGTAAAAAATAAAGCTGCTAGTTATAAAAAAGAATCATAACACTATCGAAAGAAAATACGCTTACATTTAACTTTTTTCGCCATTTCTGCTTATCCAACGTTGTTATCTGAAGCAAATCAAATAACAACGTTTGGAGAAAGCCGCAGCTAGTTCTTAAAAAAACTACTTTTTCAACTTATAGATTGAAATCGCATTTTCTTTTAAGATATTTTGCGCACGTATCATTTTCTATAAAATTCA
Source organism: Parasteatoda tepidariorum (assembly GCF_982258835.1). Lineage (NCBI taxonomy): Eukaryota > Metazoa > Arthropoda > Arachnida > Araneae > Theridiidae > Parasteatoda > Parasteatoda tepidariorum. Next base: position 79,649,415 of record NC_141755.1, read on the forward strand.
AAAACTTGTTCCAGTTTTTTCAGTTTTACTCTCTATTTTCTAAATTTTTTTTTTAAATTTCAACTTCTTATTTATAAGGATTTCTTCCTTTTTTTTAGTAGAAAGCTGTTGCGCAAATTTTAAATATTAGATCAGGGGATTTCAAACTTTTGTTCATAGACTGCTTTGAGACCCAGTTAACAGTGAAACGATCCAATTTTGAACTAACAGTGTTTTTCAATTATTCATTGTTGCAGAAGAATAAACAAAATTTCAGGTTTTAAAATTTGTAAACGCAATTATATAATAAATATGGTTATTAACTAACTGAAATTTTCTAAAATCTGTCATGTTAAAGTGTGCTATGTAGCAAGAAGAAAAAAACAATTTTGTTTTCTATTTTAGTTTTGAATTCACTATCTATTGTATAAGTTATTTTGCTGGCAGTTGTAATTAGGGGGGGGGGTAAGAAAAACGAAGAATTATACTTCATTTAAATAATAATCTAAGTATAATATGTCAAAAGTGTAGCTTTAAGGAATTGGAAATATTTGGCTCATTAAAATAATGCGCCGAACTATTACGGCAATTAAAATACAGATTATTTTTTCATTGCTCTTTCTGGAAAAAAATGCTTAAATTTGCAATCAGATTTAGCTTAAATAGTATTGCAAAACGATTTATATTCACTAAAATATTTAGTGTATTAAATTTTAAATAAAAACGTAAGTTTAACTATGAAAATATCCTCATCTGTATCATTTTTACTACTCTCATTAGTTGAAACACTAAAATTATCCTTATTAATTATTCATAAAATTATTTGTTCAGAAACTCTCTGTTTCTGTTTTAATTAATAGATTTATACTATAAACAATTTTACATTTGTATTTTTAAATTTAAGTAAGATTTGAAAGCTAATTTTAATAATATATTTTTTATTTTGTTTTTACAGAAATTCTGAGTGTAAAGTTAGATTTTGAGATTATTTCCAATCACACTTTAAAATAAAAAATAAAAAAACAGAAAATTGATATAAAGAAGTGAATTTCCTAAAAATGATTGTTTTTCTAAGTCCATCAAATGATTGGATTGGATAAATCAATGCACGTCATAGTTAAGACACTGAAATATAATTGTGTAGGACTTGGGTTCTACCCTTGATAGCTGCTCGATGTCGTTATATTGATAGTCATCAGTTGCTTAGGAAGTCAACCATTCTTAAAAATTGATGATGCCTTAGTAAAGGACTGGGGTTCTATCCTTGATAGCTGCTCGATGCCTGCACAATTGTATATCGATGGTCATCAGTGGCCTTGGAAGTCAACTATACTTATAAATTGAAGGTGCTTGAGTAAATTGAAGAATAGCAATAGATTATTCTACATGTTTTGCTCGACATGTTAGCGAAAACTATTTTGCAAGACTGAACAAGTTTACGAAAATAAGTTAAACATTTTTCTGAAGGAATCCTTTAATGGCGATATGAAAACGTGCGTGTTAAAGTGCGTGAAATATTCAAATGCGCTTGAACGCAACATGCACTTAGACACGCTTATTTAATCTTAAATTTTCACAAAAATAAATGGAAATTTATACAAAAGTTAAAAAAAGGTTTTTCAATTTTTTTTTTCATTTTATTTTAATCAATTTATTGGGCCGGGATAGCCTGGTTGATAAAGCGCTGGACTCACTTTCGCGAGAACTGCAGTTCGAATCTACCGGCCGAAGGCTTCCCTTGTAGTAAATGGAGACTAGTGCACGTTAAATCTGTCGGGTCACAAAGTCATCCATGCTTCCATAACGAGTTATTAACCTGAATTGAAGATTGATCGTTCTCTTCTTCAGGTAAAAATTGTGTGGCGAAAGTCGAATTCTCATAGATAGATGGCGCTACTGAAAAACAAGAACAATCTCCTCGTCTGCCTTAATGGCCAACGACAACAACAATCAATCAATCAATTTATTAAAACAATTAATGTAACGTATAAGTTGTACGTAGGGTTCTATTTAAGGTAATTAACATAACGATTGCATAATGAATGAAGAAGTGTAAGCCTGAATAATTTCTGATTCAAAAAATTATTTTTTTTCTACAGCAGGCACTGAACGGCAGGCACTCTGAAGATGACGGAAGTGTTGCTCTTTAAACGCTACCTATTGGGTACCGGTGAACCTAAGTCACTGGGGCGAGCAACATAACGCACGCCAAACTGCCTCAGATACCCGATTATAGGGTGGGGGGACATTCACACATCACACAATAGAGAACAACACACAGAGAGAAACATCCATGCCATGAGATGGATTCGAACCTACAACCATTGGCTTTACAGTCAGGTACGCTGACCGCTCGGGCATCTGGCCGGCAAAAAAAAAAAAAAAAAAACTTTTCTACAGTTTTTTTTATAAAACCTTTTTTATAGACTTTCTTACAAAACTTTTTATAAGCTTTTTTATAAAATTTTCATACAGACTTCTTTATTTTTTTATAAACTTTTTAATAAAAATAAATTATAAAAAAGTTAATAACTAAGAGTACATTTAAAAGAATAATTTCAACAAAATAGTCAAACGTACAATAGCTATATTTAAGTTCTTATTTTCAACATCAAATACAAGTATTTATATAACATTTATATGTATATGTATTTTCACAAATAATTATTTTCAACGGATAGGACTTTTAAAAAAATATCTATCTATCTATATTTATACCTAAAGAATAAGAATAACAAAATAGTAAAACGTAGAACAGTGTTCTTTAGTTTTTTACTTTTTTTTTATAAAAAAGATATAACAAAGCATTCATTTATGCATGCATTTTACAAATCATTATTATAATGATTAGAGATTTACAAAAAAGCAAATAAATAAATAAAATAAAAAAGTATAATTCTGCATAAGGTATATTTCTTTTTTTAAAAAAAAAACATTTCTAGATGCGGTTAGAAATATCTGAAAATTATCTTCAAATATGTGTCTGAAATCGAAATACTGTAAGAATTTATTACAAACGCATAAGGCTTAGAGAAATACCATAAACTTGTTAAGATGAAATAAATTCTATCATGCATCTTGAATAGATTTCTCCAAATATTTCAAGAACAGTAATTTCTTTAAAACTAACTCTGACAAATGCATTTAATAGTTATCTTCCTATGAACTGAACCATAAATCAAGATATTGAAAAGAATGCTATTTTTGGACACAAACTTCGATAAAAGCAATATTTTCAATAAGGCTATTTTATTTCATCTCTCAGCTGTTCTTAAATCAATTTTATTTTCACGATCTTTTTTAAAAAGGAAAATCTTAAGTGATATTCAAATAAAATTATAACTTCTTGGTAAATAAATTCAACCGCCTGTATTGTACATTGAAAGTGCAATATAAGTAAATGGATTAAGTATTTCTATTAATTGAAGTGGAAAAGTGGTAATCCAGAATAATAAAGTAAATCCAAAATTTTAAAAGCTACGTTTTCCTACTAGACTGAAAAAAAAAAGAAAATAATTTTATTTTTGTAAAACTTAAAATGTAAGATGTCCTATAAATTCATAGTGTGGTAATAGACTGTTAGAATTTTTATCCTGAAAAAAAGGTAAAATAACTGGCAACAGTCTAACCATCCGATTAACTATAAAGTTTATCGAAAAAAAAGAAAACAATTTCATTTTTGAAAATTTTAAAATGTAAGATGTCCTATAAACTCATGGTGTGGTAATAGACTGTTAGAATTTTCATCTTGAAATAACGGTTAAATAACTGGCAACAGTCTACCCATCCGATAAACTATAAAGTTTATCGGAAAAAAAGAAAACAATTTCATTTTTGTAAAACTTAAAATGTAAGATGTCCTATAAATTCATGGTGTGGTAATAGACTGTTAGAATTTTCATCTTGAAATAACGGTTAAATAACTGGCAACAGTCTACCCATCCGATAAACTATAAAGTTTATCGAAAAAAAAGAAAACAATTTCATTTTTGTAAAACTTAAAATGTAAGATGTCCTATAAATTCATGGTGTGGTAATAGACTGCTAGAATTTTCATCCAGAATAAACGGTAAAATAACTGGCAGCAGTCTACCCATCCGATAAACTATAAAGTTTGTAAGCACACCGGACAAAAAATTAGTCACCCGAGGAATCATGAAAAAGATCATTTAATAACGTGTAACAACGCCTCTGGATTTGATAACCATCTGGATTCGGTTAGGAAATGAACTCACAAGGTTTTGCAAGTACGTCGAATCCAGTTTAAGCCCCTCGTTGAGGATCACGACAACACACTCTGCATGAAGAGGGTGACTGAGGCAACTCCTACTTTTCCAGAACGTTCAAATAAACCTGTTGGATCATGCTAGTGGCCACCTCAGTGAGGGAGCCCAATCCACAATAATAAAAACACCCCCAAGACATGACTGACCCTCCTCCGGCTTGAACCTGAGCTTGCACACAGTCAGGATGAAATGCTTCATCTGGTCTGTGTTGCACTCGCAGACGTGCGTCTTTTGAATAAATGCAAAAACGTGATTCGTCAGACCATATTGCATTCCGCCAGTCAGCAACTGTCCACGTTCGGTGAGTTCTAGCCCACTGAAGTCGAGTAGTTTTATGTGCCCGTGTCAGCAATGACCTCTTACGAGATGTTCGACTGCATATGTTCATTGCATGCAGCTCTCTTCGCAATGTTTTCTCACAAAAAGGCTGGGATGGATCTTCCTTTAGTAACTGAAGCAATTCCTGTCCAATTTGGAAGCGATTTTTATTGAAAAGTCGTGAAACACGTCTCCGGTCACTTTCATGCAGGATCTTTTTCGGACCACAATTCTGGTGGCGTCTTTCGTGACCATGTATATTACACAACTGTTTGTAGACACGTTTAACAGTCAGCTTTGAAACGCCAACAAATCTAGCAACTTCATTCACCATATGACCATTGGCACGGCCAAACACAATTGCCCCTTTTTGCCACTCTATCACATTTTTACTCTTACCCATATTTACACATAATTTCCGCTTCAAACAAAGATATCTCACTGATAGCTACTTGTCTTTGATCAGGTTGAAGCAGTGTGTTTGCAGTTGAGCACGTCACCTGGCCACTGCGTCATCTAAAGAAACCTAAGGATTTATCAGTGCTTGCTCACTAGGGTGACTATAATTTTTTGTCCGGTGAGCTTAGTTAGGAACACTTCTTTACCTTTACGGTTTGGAAACAGTTTTCAACTGTTACAGTTAAAATCCGTGAGTACAAAACTTTACGGTTTTGTAACCATTTACAACTTGCATAATTTAGAAACCGTAAAAATAAAACAGATATTGGAGCACTGTGAGTGCAGCGCCATTTATGCGTGAAGGATAGTTTTGTATTCTAATCGTCTAGGATCACCGATTGAAGAGTGCAGAATACTAGAAACTTTTCATATATTGAAGGAAATAAAAGAAATATTATGGTATCAACGCTGAGATTCTAGCCCCTGTTCAGCCGGTCATGAGATTGACCGATTAGCTCTCTCAGCTACAGTATGTACCCAACTGCATGGAACAAAACGGCTTCATACGGTGTGTCTTGTATGCACTGATAGAATTCTGGTTGTTAAATCATATTAGGTAAAAAAAAATCTAAAAAAAATTCCCACACATAACAGTTTGAATATAAACTTTCTTATGGTTATTTGACTCCTTTGGTTAAATATGGTAAAATAACAAAAAAATTGCAATTAAACCATTTCGACCGATAAATTTTTAACAGTGTAGGAGCTTATTACGAAAATGATACCCCCTACTGATTTTCTTTATAAATTCTGACTTCTGCTGCAATATTTCATTCCTTTATTCAATTATCAAATTTAATTATGAGTTAACGATTTCAACTAATTTCAAAAATTTAGAACTTTCCACACTAACTGGCCTTGTGGTTTTTTTTCCTTGGCGAAAGCATTTTATTTAGAATCTTTAATATATAGATTGAAATCTAAATAATCGAGAGTAAATATGTTATTAATTATGCCGAAACATGCCATTTTTTGCATATAAATTTATTTCAAAGAGTATTTAGATAAAAAAAAAATTTGATGTCCGACATTTCTAGTCCTTTTCCGGCAATCAGCATGTTATGTTACTTCAATAACTTTTAAATATTTTTCTTCTTTCTTAAAACTATTTATAAAATTCATTTTAGTTCTCTAAAGTTAGACTTGAAAATAAACATTTGCGCAAGTATAGTTTGTAACGATATTAGCGCCTGAGGATTTATCTGCACATAAAGAACTTTATTTGACATAAAGTTCTTCCATTTTTATCTGGAATTCGAAATATATTCTTTAGAAATGCTTAAGTTGCGTTGCCTTTAGTATATAAGTTGTGTAGTCTAAATATTTTTTTAAAAGAAACTTACATGAAAATAACATGTCTCTTTGTATATTAAGAAAATATTATTTAGTGATTTGAAAGCTCTCACACAAATATATATTGAGTTAAGAATTGTAAACATTTATTTCTTCGAAATTTGACAGGTTCGGAATTTATGCATGTTGCGACTATAGTGTGTCCCTTGTTTACTTTTCCAATGTGTTAGTTTAAGGTCTCTATTCTGCAAATCATTTTTTCATATCGAATTTACTGTTTAAGTTTTTTTTCTTTGTTTGAATAAATTTAAATCTTCCCTTTTGAAGGAAAACATGTCGAAAAGAAATTTAAATAATTTAAGCTTATAACCAAAACAGTGTTTCAAAACCAAATATTGATTCTAATACCTTTTTAGATGTTGATTTCAGGAAAAACAGTGAAATTTTATTATCACGTGTTAATTTTTGTTTGTTTGTCACAAATTGGAAATTTTGATTTCCAAAGCCACCAAAAGCCATTGAATTGTAATTTATTAAAGGTTAAAGGATAATCAATTAGTTGTCTTTACTGTCAAAAACTAAAGCCCTAGATTACTTAGTAAAGTAGCGTCTCTCTTTTTCCTTGCGACTTTTGTGCCGTTTTCGATTTTGATTGGCTGTCGCGAATCACATGGTTAAACAGTCGCCATTTTGTTGACTGGTTTGAACAGTGAAGTGTCATCGCATTTCAAATTAGGCTATAAATTATATTATTTACTTGCTGGAGATGGTAATAAAGAACGACGGAAATTATGGCTGCATGGAATTGATAGGGATAAATGTACCTCAATACGATAAAATTTATATTAAGAAAAGCTAAAAAAATAATTGTCTCGTTAAATTGCTCCCTATTTTGCTTGTTTACGTGGAAATTTGTCTTTTTAGTTTTTAAGAAATATTTCTATAAATGTCCATAATGAAAATTTGAATTGCTTCGTTTTATTTTATAAAAGAATAATGTGTCTACTTCAATAAACGGTGGCTAAATGAAATCATACTTTCATAACATTTTCTTATTTAAAGATTTGTTATTAACATTTTCACTCATTAATAAAATATAAAATTATTAAAGGATTAAATTAAATACAAATTTCAAGAAATTTTTTTTAAACAGATTATGGAAGACGAAATGAGAAAGTTTTAACTTATAAAGTTTAGTTACGAAAATTTTAACTTATTTTCACTGAATAGAATATGAAAATTTTGATCTATAAAAAGTGGCGTTTAAGAACCGAAATTCCCGAATTTTACATTGAGAGTTGCGGTTACAAGAGAAGTACAGTCACCAATATGGCGGCATGTCGTTACTTAAGCTACGTATCCAAGGCTTTAGCTACAACTGGAGGAATTTAGACTAATGTGGGATTCGACTAAATAAAAACAATCTTTGAAGTAATAATATGTCGTCGATAGGCTTTTTATTCTGGACACCGCTCAAAATACGTGTTTAGGAAAATAAACGCAGTTCAAAATGCGTATTTAAGAAAATAGATACAGTTCAAAATGCCTGTTTAAGAAAATTGACACAGCTCAAAATTCTTGTTAAAGGAAAACGACATTGTTCAAAATACGTATTTTTAGAAAATGAACGCAGTTCAACATACTTGATTAAGAAAATAGACACAGCTGGAAATGCGTGTTTAAGAAAATGGACACAACTGGAATTGAGTACTTATACAGAATGGAGGTATTTTTTCCCCATTTATCGAACTTCTCTTATGAGTATTGTTCCTTTTTTTAATAAATTCGCAATAAAAACAAATAAATTCGTAATGTGATGTGGCTCATTTGGATAAATTCCTTTAGGGGCGTCGTCTTTTTAGTAACTTTTGAAAAGACAAAACAATCTGCAGATGATCCGATTGCTTTCCAATTGTTATTTAAGATAATTCAAGAAGATATAATCAAGGAATGGCACTTAAGTATATTAAAAAAATTAAAAGAAATGTCAGATTACAAGTTAACCCTAGCTATATACTAATTAATAAGTCTACAGAACGCATATCTTCTTCCAAATTCCCCAAAACTATAACTTATACCTATACTTATTAAATAGAATCCTTCTCCTCAAACTTCTGTTTGTTGACATTTCGATATGTAATCAATAGCTTCAAGCTACTAATTTTCTAAATGTCTCATCAGGATTATAACGCACACAATTTGCTTACAAAGCTAGATACGTAGGAAATTAATAACTACTAAGTTTTAAAGAAAATTGCTACTATACGTAGATTTCCAACATTCACGGTTAAGTATATATTGACGTTAGCTACATTGAAACTATTTCAAAATGATTTTAAGTTTTCCTATGAATGAGCTTATGGCGTGGAAGAAATTTAAGTATCGTAATAAAGCTAAATAATGAATTATTTATTACTATTTTATTCTGACGTACGTAGGATAAACGAAATGTAATTAATTCATCGGGTGATTGTGTCAAATGTTTTGGTTTGCGAAGGCCAGTTTTGAAAATAAGTTAAATATTTAAACTTTCACTCTAACTTTAAGTGAGCTAATATTTACATGTAACCAGCTTGTTTAATTTATCATTTTATTATATTTCCATTAATTGTTTGCTTACAAGTTCAAACATTTAGATACTTTAAATAAGACGGAATATAGGAATTTATGTTTTTAAATTTATACTATTTATTTTTAATTTATTATAATTAAAATGGCTAAATAAACAGCAAAAATATTTTAGATAATAGTTACAGTCTAAATCTAACTTTTATTATAATTATAGGTTTCAACTATATTATTAAAGCAGAATGTTTATATGTATGTGTGTATGTTCCTTATACAAATCCACAATTCTGAACTGATCCGTTCCAAATTTGAAGAAAATACCTTCAAAGACAAGGCTGACCTGATTGTTTGTTTTACAACTCTCTCAGGTACGTGCGCTACATCCCGAAGAACGCTTTTTCCATAGGATTTATTGAAAATTTTATAATATGAGTGATTTTCTTGCTTGCAGCTCAAATCAATCAAAAATTAGGAATTATTTATCTATGGTTTCCGACGTTACGTCATCAGAAGACAAATCAACGTTAATAATTTTACGATGTATTGTAATGAAGTCACAGAATTCGTATTTTAAATGGTATATGAAACTGTGTGTTTCTTATAAGTAATGGAAGTAATTACCTTAATTGAAACTCAGTAAGAAAAAATAAAATAAATTTGAAGTTATCAATAAAACCACGGCAAAATTATGGTACATTATGAATATCACATTTTAAATCATACTATATGCAAATTCAATCTTTCTTTTGGTGAGTTCAACTCTTAATTCACAGTAATGTAAATCTAATATAAAGCCCTATCTGAATATATAACAAATAATAAAAGACTGAAGTTGTGCATTAAAAGCTGTGAATGTAGTATGATGATACTAGGGTATTTATCTGTTTTGGAGTGAGGTAAAAAAACTTATTATCACTGAACCTATATTAAACATCTATATTGGTATAATAGCTTCTTATTATCACAGTACTTAGAACGGCAATACGTGTAGCATTTTATACCACATTAATTAAGCATAACTGTGTGTAAAAATAGGCAAGTTATGACTGACGCACCAATTAAGCTCAATTAATTTTGATGATAGAAATAAATTGAAATAAAAAAGTTTTTTTATTATGAAGCCAAATTAATGAAGGAAAAATACTTATTTCTTATATGAAAACGAATTTATGTATATAAAGTTGCGAAGTCATCATTGACGCACCAATGATGCTTAATTAATTTTGGTAATAGGTACAAATTAAAATAAGAAAAAGTTTCGCGTTATAAAGCTAAATTAACGAAGAAAAGGTGCTTATTCGTATATGAGAACGAATATATATAAAAAATGGCCAAGTTATCATTAGCACACTTAAGATACTCAAGTTATATATATATATATATATATATATATATATATATATATATATATATATATATATATATATATATATATATATATATATATATATATATATATATATATATATATATATATATATATATATATATATATATATATATATATATATATATATATATATATATATATATATATATATATATATATATATATATATATATATATATATATATATATATATATATATATATATATATATATATATATTATATATATATATATATATATATATATATATATATATATATATATATATATATATATATATATATATATATATATATATATATATATATATATATATATATATATATTCGAGTTTAGAATATATAAAATTGCCAAGTTTTCATTGACGCACCAATGATGCCTAATTAATTTTGGATATCGGTACAAATTTGGTAATAGAAAGAAAATTTAGTTTTGTATGGCATTTATTCATCGAGGTACTTATTCATCAAAAAAAGTATCGTCGCCCTGAGTGCCGGCATTTTTTACTGTTATTTGATACGGAATTTTTTTTTCAGTGTATATGTATTAAAAAAAATCCTATTTAATACATACCAAACTTTACGAATCTATGCGCATTCCTCCTTGTTCTGGAGCATGCTAAATTTTAATATTCTTTCAGGAATCAACAATTCTTATTGAAATGTAATCTGCGATTTTTTTTCTCTGAGAAATCTCTTCGTTATACATATGAAAAATTATCATTATTTATATAAACTTCATGTAGCTAACTGAATTTTAGAGTTTGCTGAATAATTACTTTTATTACTCTTCTAGGAATCAACAACTCTTATTTCAATAAAATTCACAATTTTTTTTCCTTAGAAAAAACCTCACCATTATACAATTTAATGAATTCCTCCTTTTTTCTGTGTAAATTCCATGTATATAACTGAATTTTTTTCAGGTTTTAGAGGTTTATCTTATTTTTATCTTTTCAGGTTTATCTTATTACTCTTCCAGGAATCAACTATTCTTATTTTTAAAAAAAATTGTCTTTAAAATTATTTTTAAAAATTTTTATTTCTCATAATAATTTCTCCGTTATACGAAACACAGGAAAAAATGTTTACATATTCTAAGTTTCGTGTGTTCACTATGTATTTCTAAGTTTTAAATTTCCTTTGCTTGATAGATGTTTTTATCAGTTTACCAATTAATAATTCTCAAATTAATTTTTAAAAAAAAACAGATTAATTTATTTAATGTACGTTTTTATGATGGTGTTTCAAATTCCTCGTTTCTAAGTAAAATAAAAATGCAGTCGTGTATATGTGTGTCAAATTACCAAATCAAAAACAGTTACTTTTTAAACATAGAGAACGCATATTTGTTATTCCAGTTTTTTACGTAATAAAAATTCGTTTATTTTGATGCAGTTTATTTATGAAAAGCTAGAGAGATAGCAAAGAAAAAAATTTTCTACTTCCTTATTTATTAAACTGTCAACATTTTTTCCTAAAAACATTGTTATGATCCACATAAATGTTATTAACTCCTACGCAAATAAAGTCCAATTTTCACAAAATATTCTCTTTATTTCTTTCCGGTTAAGATACATTTAAACGTCAGGTTCCGATGAAATTTGATTTGATAGGTATGCCTCTCGAATGTGTCATTACGTCGGGAATTTTATGTCGCTTGGTTGAAAGAATAGAACGTCAAACGATTCTTTATTGCGTCAGAATGGAATAATTTTTTCTTTCAAAAATAAGGACTTCAGGAAAGAAACATAAAAAAAATTTTTTACAAATTTCATATAGTATTGAATTTTCTTTTCCTTTCTTAATGTTAGAGAGAACCGAAAATGATTTACAGGAAAGTGAAGAATTTTTAGAAATTTTTCTGAAAATAATATTTTATTGACAATCGTTTTGATATAAACCTGACACTAGTCTTCTAAATAAATGAAAAATATTAAAGAGCCTTATTGAAGTAAATATTTGATGTACAAACATAAAATCTCTTTATTTTTCTAGCTTTCGTTTTTTTAAAATATGAAAAGAAAATATTTAAAAGTGAAGTTATTTGCAAGTATTAAATTAAGTAACTGAGTGCAATAACTAATCCTCACAATATTTTAAGTTTGGATATATTTAAGTGCATGTTTTTATTTGAATAACCTTACTTAAGAAAAAATCAAAACTTTCTTGTTTATTTAATTAACTAACTAAGGAGAAAAGTACAAAATCTAATTGGTTTTTTTAAGAAAATAGAGGTTTCTGACAGATATGAATGATTAGAAATTAATTTAATGATCATGCAATCACTGAAACTATTTACAAACTTTGTTAAAATCAATTAAAACAAGCTAATGATTATCACAGTTTTTTAATAATTATTAGAACAAAAATAGGACACCATATCTGCTCTTATCACTATTAAGAACCTCGCAATTATTTATCATTATATCTATTTACATCAATGATCAAAAACTAGTGATTTTTGACTTTTGAATTACTAGACCTAAAATAAGACAATATTTTTGCCACTTATATTCTGCTATTACTATTACGAATACCATTATAATTTATATCGTTATCATTATTACTATTACGAATCACTATTGCAGAAAAAAAAGATTTTGGTTATTCATGAACTTAGAATACGGTTGTATCAATTATAAAAAATGAACTACAATGTTAGATGAAAGTAAAAAGAACATACATCCCATTCTCTTAATAGTTTTTAAGATAAAGCAAAATATTCTTAAAGTGAAACTAAAATTACCGATCTCCTGACTAAGCTATTGAGACTACGTCTAAAATTTCAATCCTTTGTAACACTTAAATCGGAAATTAATATGTCAGGATTTGTCATTGAAGCGGTTACTACATAAATATTGCTAATTCTCCCAGGGCTAGGGTGTACAACTGTGGTGGTAACACCCTTCTATGAACTCGAAAGTCCTTGGTTCGAATCTTGACGGCAGTCAATGAACATTTTTCTCGCACATTACTCCTTTTACAGATTTTTTGAGTCTGTATTATATTCTAGTGAATTGATGTTTAATAATCGTAGTAGTAGTTACGCCACAATACTCCTCAACCAGAATTTTATCAGAGATGGAATTCGATGAATGGATACCACTAGTTGCTGTATTTGTGAAAGATCGTGAGAGCTGGATTAAGGTCACCGGGTTTTGAGCTTTCGACATGAGAGCTATATTAAGTTAATGGTTGTGTGTGAGGTCATTCCTGTGTTGCTATCAGCAGTCGTGTGTGTGCGGAAACCAGTTGTGTGTAAATGAGACTGAGAAGCAACAGCGTGAGGACTACCATGACGCAGTCACAATTAGCAAGTCCACTATTAAGTGTGGACCATCCATTGAATTAATGTGTGGATCATATCACGTCCGCAAGTTACCAATGTGGGGAATGGAGTTACCTACAATATCAACCTTCATCTGTGAAAAGATATCCCAAGATTGAATTAAGTTAGTATGTCTTATATACTAGTGAATTGATGTTTAATAATGTAGTGGTAGTTACGCCACTCACATGTTGTTTGAATTTTCACTAAACTATGGGGTTTCAAATTCGTCTATATATTTTTCGGAGTTATTTCGTAACATTTTTATTCAATTTTGAGAAAACTTTTTTTTTACAGTGTAATATTACTATCATTATTTACAAACTATGTTAGAAGCTATAAAACTACACTATTGAACTCTCATAATATTGCCGATACGTCTGGGTCTAGACTAGCAGAATTACCAATAATTTATTTAAAAATTTGATTTGGTGTAAATGGAAATAGAGACAATTAAAAAATATATTAAACCACACTAATTACATTTAAAAATAGCTTGCAATCTTTTCAAACTAACGCCAGTCTTGTTCTGTTTTAAAAAATTTAAATATCAAAATAAAAATAAAATTTACACTTGAGGTTCATGATTCGCGATCGTAACGCTCGAGTACGCCGTCTAGCGGGAGCCTGTAAATATCGGACATTAATTTATCACGTTTTCCTTTAGTTCCATCAAAGTCATTGACTGAATCAGACGCCATTTTTTAGCAGCAAATAAGAAACAAAATTTCCCTAAGGAAAAGGCCGAAGAACTTGAAAAAAATCTCCAGAATATTGGTAAATCTTTCAGGAACAGAACACGCCAAACATTTGAAGAAAAATTCCTCCATAATTTTTAATTTCTATTATCAACAAACTTGCAACTGATGACTTCCGATTTCGGATACTGTTACAGATGTGTGTATTAAGGTAAAATGCATTTCTTCTGTCTTCAATTCATTACGAATTAAAGTGAAGTCAACATTGCTTTCGTCATTCCAGTGAATAAATATGAATTCAGAACATACAGAATTGTAATAGTTATAGCATATTCTTCTTCGTTATAGAATAGTATATATTTCTGTATCCATATAATTCGGAAAACAACAATAAAAAATTATCCAAGTTACTTGAAATAGTGCCATTTGTGCTGATTCTTAATTAATTTAAATCGTTTTCTTGGTAAGTTTTTTTTAATTTTGAAAGAATAAGTTCAACTAGAATTCAGCTATTCTGTTTTTACCTACATATTCAAATTCATATCAATTATAAAATTTTGCTGTGTAGTATGTTATCTAAAAGTAATGAAGGTATAAACTATGTATCTATTATTTGAGAATAAAGTTTTCAAACAAGGAACTTATCATTTTGGAATTCTCCGGGAATCATAAATCAGGTAAGTGCAATGATTTTTACAATAAAAAATTTGCTTGTAAATATTTTTTTTTCATTTGATGATGGTTCTCTACAGAATGGTTTTTTACGTCTGATTAAGAACTATAAGAATAATAAAAAAAGAAACAATATGAAAGTTTTTATTTCAATGTTAATAATTCTTAAAATCGTTTTTTTTATCCTAAGAATTCTTTATTTTCCGTTTTTTAGTTTATAATTTTTTGATAAAAATTGTTCTCAAAATACTTTTGAAAAATTAAATGGTATAACATTATGTGTTTATGTATACTTCTTGTATATTCCAATGTTTGAAATAATATGATTCAGAAAAGTATGGAATAAAAATTCGGTACTTACGACGTATTAACGCCACCGCCGCTACAGATTTGGCGGTTTTTAAGTGCCGCCAATCTACACTTAAAATTTTTGCGACAGTTCATAAAATAAAACACTTTATTTAAAATCAAAATAGTTAATTGGATTTCGGTGGAAAATGAGCCGATATAGAGTTTAGCATAGATTCAAAACAATCATATCGCCATATGAACTCTGATGAATAAGATTCCAAATGAAATAACATTTCCAAAACGTACGTTTGCCAAGATAAAGTTTTATGTTGTGGGAATTGGTACATTTTCGTTTTTTCGGTAAAATATTTCCCTCCTGAAAAAATAAAATTGCATCTTGTTTTGTTTTTGGCAAATCCCAAAGACGAATATTCGTAGCACTAAAAATGGCGACAAAAAAGAATTGATTTTTTGTTTTTGTTTCGTCAGCATTCTTTATTTTACGTTTCTTAGTTTCTAAATAATGATTTTTATTGAAACTTGAAATTTTTTGATAAAAATTGTTGTCAAAAAACGTTGTTTACAAAATTAAATTTCATAAAATTATGAGGCTTATGTATACTTTTTGTTCATTTTAATTTTTGAACTAATATGATTCTTAAAACTATAGAATGTAAAGTTTAAATGGGCCTTTCATGTTATATCATTACATTTAGTAATACTATTTCTCGGGCATTAGGTTTTAACTCTTATAAGAATATACATATTTTTTTCTGTTAATGTACAAATATTTTTCCGATGTGTTTTGGATATTCCTTCTCTAATAAAAAGAGATACCATTTTGTTTTCGGTTGTACAAGAAAGAAGATCAAGCATTTTTCTTTTTTAAATTTAATAAGCCACATTAAAGAAGGAACGTTGCAATGCTACACGCTACATTAACGACGTCTCCAGAGTAACTGAATGACGGTTCATATGGAAATCGCAGGTAAGCGTCTCATACAACAACGCCCCCTATAGTTCGTTGCGATCGCGAATACTGCGTTGCATGCTTCATGATTTTTCTTGCTTTTGACAGCCTTGCTTTCTTAAAAGTCCTGTCACAAGCTTTTTATATGCTATGTAAGAAGCAACTGAGAAAATAATCTAATGCTCCTATCCCTATCGCTATTTGCAAGTTACATTAGAAGTTATAAAAAATAATAATCGATTGATTTCACTATAACAATCACTATTTACTAAGTTAGAAACAATTAAAGAAATAATCCAATTTTTACACTATTATTATCACTTACTGCAAAACTATGTTAGAAGCAATTTGAACACAGTTTGTAAATAATTATTAGGACAAAACTGCGACAATATTTTTGCTGTCACTATTAGGAACTATGCTTAACGATTTTAAGTCAAAATACTTGATTCTTTTCGTTGATGGTTGAAACTAACAATTTGTTCTACATTATTCAAGAGAAATTTCGTAATTATGTTCTTCGTATATTCCAAAACTTTCAACTTTTAAACTTTTAACTCATTCACATGCCTTGAGAACTTTTAATTATAAATTCTTCTTGAAGCTTTCAAAAATAAGTCAACAGCACAGGAGCTTTTGTATTTCAGCTCATTTCGAACCTTCCTCCTTGTACCGCTAATGACAATACTCATCTCGAAGGAAAAAAAATGTTCTTAGAACACAATTTGATTTTGTAGGAGCACTTATTGTGGGGAGTGTGTTTACATATGCTCTTCTAATGAATGATTCACGATTGAGTTTTAAATCTTTTGAAGGACTCTCTTGAAGTAGTTATGAGGCTCTTAGCCATTGTTGAGAAGATATTAGGATTATATTTGACAACGTTCTGTTCCAAATTCGCTAACTAAATCGTATCCCAATTTCGTGTATAATCTGATTTATTGGATTTAATTGTATCGCCTTAGCTAGCCGAAGTTTAACCAACTTTGAGTTTGTTATGCATATTATTAATTTTGTAATAAATTTTTGTTCTTCTTAAAAATTACAAAAATTATGCTTGCATTATAGATATAAATATTAAGCGCTGTGTCCCTGATTTAGATGAGTGTTGGATTTTTCTGTATATTTTGCATTCGAGAACTTATCTTTCTCTTTATATATATATATATATATATATATATATATATATATATATATATATATATATATATATATATATATATATATATATATATACACACAAATTAACATGAAAAACATGAATAAAATAAAAAACTAAATTGTAGAGAAACAAGAATGGTAAAAGCAGATAGTCGTTATCAAGACACATCTATTGCTATAAATGCGATATTTCTGAATAAAGAATAATTATCCTATGATAAAAATTATTCTTTATATGTGTCGATATCGCAAAAAACCTTATGTTGAAAAAAATCATGAAATAAAAGAAAAATGTAAGAAGAAATCAAACTTACCGGCGTGAATTAAAACGCGGTTTAGGTTCAAAAGTACAATAATAAAACAGTTAACAAAAATCGCGAAGATGTAAAATATTGGAAGTTGTGCTTATAGCTTGAATCGAATAAAATAAAATTAAAAAATATATATATATTTGATCGAAGAAGAAGAAAAATTTTTTTTTATGTAAAATATTAGTGCTGCCATCTATGAGAAACAATTAATAAAAATGTAATAAAATAGAAATAATAATAATAAAGTTTAACGGACTGATTAAATTAGCAAAGTAAAAAAAAAAAAAATCATTCATAGGGAAATTAATTTAAAAGTCAGTCTGTACAATTGGATAGAAAGCTGTTTATAGACTTTATCCTTCATTCAAAAATCCTTACATAATTTTACAGAATACACATATCCATCGTTCATAGGGTGACTTATTTAAAAATCAGAGCCTGCATACAGGAATAGAAAACCGTTTATAGGTTTTATCCTTCATTCATACAACCTTACATAATTTTAAAGTATACACGTATCACCTGCATTCATTTGGGGTGGTTCTTTACGAACCAGAGCCCATTACACTTATACAAAAATAATAAATAAATAAACTGTTTATTATACTGGGCAATTAAAATTAAATTA
Source organism: Parasteatoda tepidariorum (assembly GCF_982258835.1). Lineage (NCBI taxonomy): Eukaryota > Metazoa > Arthropoda > Arachnida > Araneae > Theridiidae > Parasteatoda > Parasteatoda tepidariorum. Next base: position 79,667,769 of record NC_141755.1, read on the forward strand.
ATTTTAAAAGGCTATAAATATTAAAAAGTAACTAAAAAATATTTAACTAATCCAGTATAAAGGGTCATACATCCAAACCATTCCGTCCAGTGGCTTTAGGAATAGTTTATCATAGTTAGTTCCTACCTTGAAAGAATCAGAGCTCATTCTTAAAACAGAAAAATTAAATAAAAATTAAAAATTAATGTACCAAGTTTTTTAAGATGTTTTTAAAATAGAATTTAAGAAATGAACTAGGAAAATGGCTATTAATTGAATCGTTTTTATATATATCAGTATTTAATAAAAATTCGTTATAGTTAGAATTATTCCTGTAAAATCTATGAATTTGATTGGCAATAATATTAGAAAAAACCTTATTGGATAAGTTAGAGTTAAAATCAATACATTTTTTTACTGGAAATTTAAAATAATTTCTTTTGTCAAAAAGTTTAAATGTAATATTTTTATCTGCATTAATATTAAGAGTCAAATCTAAAAAATTTGCTGAAGAATTACTATTATTTGTTTTATTAAGAATTAATTCATTTTTATAAATATGTTTTGCTAGAATATCGAAATCATTAAAATTAATAACTAATAGATCATCAATGAATCTGAGAAAGAGAGAATTAATTGGAAGATTAATATGTGATTTTACACATCTATATTCTTGTAGAAAAAGAAAAATATTGTAGATGTTAGTACTAAAATTATTTCCCATGGGAATACCATTAATTTGTTGAAAAAGGTGGTCATTGAAAAGAATATAATTGTTGTTAAGGTTAATATGTACTAGAAAGTTCCAGTTATCTTCATTAATAATATCACTGAGATTAAACATGCTATGAATTTGAAGAAGGTCATCATGAATTTTATTTGTTGGAAGGGAAGTATATAGGTTTACGAAATCAAAACAGTGAATTGAATCAACATTTTTTAAAGTTTTCAGTGTATTTAAAACCTGAATGCTATTTTTAATATTCCAATTTAAATAGTTATTATTTTTAGTAAGTTTATTAATTTTGTTATAAACTTTTTTAAGAATGTTCTCAAAGTAAATACCGATTTTTTTCATGTTACTATTAACGCCACTTGCAATAAACCTGAATTTGGTTGCAGTCTTGTGGAATTTTGGATTGGCAAAAAGAAAAGGAAAATTGTTAATATTATTTGGTTTAACTTTAAGTCTTTTATAGATAGCATTAATTTTATTAATAATAATATCACTGTTGGTGTTAAGTTTTTTGTAGGTAATATTGCTATTAAGTTCATTGAAAAGAAGTTGTTTGTAAAAAAAAATTCAAATAATTTCAGAATTATTACTAGCTTTATCAACAGTGGTAATACAAAATTTATTTTGAATATTTTTAATATCTTGTCTTAGAACAGAGTTAAAAATTAAATCCTTATGAAAAACTAATTTGTCCCTTTTAATATTGATTTTAAAATCTTTAATAATATTCTCTCTCCATTCAAAGAAACCTTCAATTGGGAAATTATGTTTGTAAGATAATTTTAAAATAAAATCATCCAGATTTTTAATAAAAATGGAAATAACTTTGTTTTTAGAAGTTGGAAAAGATGGTCTAGATTTTGAACCTAAAGACATAAATTTTTTAATTTTATCATTATCAATAATATCTAAATCCCCTGTAATAACGTGTTTATGGAAGTTATCAAAAAAAGGAGTATCTTTAAATTCATCACAATTACAAACATAGTTTAAATTATCTGTAGCTAAATTCCTATAATTACAGATTAAATTTTTTAGACTCTTAGTGTATCTAAAGGTTGGTTTACAATTAAGTTGGATAGGTAGAGGGTTTTTATTTTTACCTATAATTGCATTTATGTTAAGATTATTAAGAATTTTATTGGTAAAATCTAAAACAAAATAATCTGGTTTGGGTAAATCCTGGTGCTTATAATTATTTTTAAACCTATATCTAGCTAGATCTTCAACTAAGTTTAAAAAATTAGAAAAATATTGTTTTAAATTAATTTTTACTTGATCTAACTTTAAAAAATTTAAAAGTTTGTTGTGAAAATTAAGTTTAACCCCTAGAATTTTAGTTTTAATAGATTTAATAGCATTGGGTTGATCATAGCAATTAATGCAATCATTATCAAAATCTTTTAAGTTATATTTAATTTTATTTTTACTGTTACCTCTTTTTCTTCTATTATTATTATTGTAAGTCTATTAGTATATATATATATATATATATATATATATATATATATATATATATATATATATATATATATATATATATATATATATATATATATATATATATATATATATATATATATATATATATATATATATATATATATATATATATATATATATATATATATATATATATATATATATATATATATATATATATATATATATATATATCATTCGGGCACTTTTTTTTAAAATCTCTTTGAGAGTACTAAAACAAGCTCTTAGAGAAGTATTATGACATTCAATCAATATGAAAGATCTTCCAGTAAGTGAATTAGTTGTATTCAAATATGTACCAATAATATCTGTAGGTGTGAAACTCTTCCAGGTATTAAAATTTAATTTCGGACGAAAGATTTTTTTCTCAGATTTGAAAATATAAAAAAGCATTGAATAAAATGCAATTTTGATTTCTTAAAATCTCACAAATTTATACTTTAGATTTATATCAAAATACATATAAATTTTACATATTATCAGAGTGCATAGTTTTCTTTCTTTTTCATTTTTTTTAATTAACATTAAATTCAAACTTAAATGAAAATTACATCTCGATTTCTCTTAATATACCTTTTTAATGCAACAATTTAGGAAGGAAATTTTTCAGATTTAAATTCTTTTACTCTTTTCAGATTTTAATTCTTTCTTCAGGCTTTAATTCTTATATTTATCAAAAGCGAATTCAAAAGGAAGCTTTTGATGTTCTTAAAAGCATTTTTTCAATTTTTAAAAGTTTTTTCAAGGATTGTTTAGATTGTCAAAATTCGGTACCATTCATCACAGTTCAAGAAGAATCTAACTGGTCAAAATATTTTCCTTTCTTGACATGTATGACAAAATTGTAAAACCGTCGTAATAAACTGTCTTTATATTTTTTACAACTTTTTTAAGATTTATCCAATAAATAAAATGATTTGTCCTAAATGCATCCTTGCTGAATTGAGGATATAGATTTGTAGGATTCTGATAAAGTTTCTAATTCTTTAACTTCTTAAATTATGTTGTGTCCCTCATCTGTTCAGTTCTAAGGATTTCATTTGAAGGATTCTCTACCCTCTCCTTATATATATGTAGTATAATGATATATATGCAGTATCTCCTTATATATATATATGTAGTATAATGATAAATTTCCTTTAAAAATAATTGAATAATTTATATATAATAGGAAACAATATTTCAAGATTGTATGCGAGACAATATCAAACAGACGTCATTTTAAGGTTTTTCATTTTTAATGAAATGAAAACCCAAATCTTGTAATTATTTTACAAATATTTTAAAATCAAAATATTTAATTTTAAAATTTTGAATTCCTGTTTAAGATTCTCTTTAAATATTAATTAGTTCCATGTGAAATTCTAATTTTTTAAAAAAAAATCTTGATATTTAATTTTAGCATCTACCATCCTCAGAAAACTGAATAATGACAGAAAAAAATGACAAATGAAAGAATCAGTCAATGGAAAAAAGAAATAGAATTTCATTAAAAGCGCATTTAAATGAGAAACGGAACTTGCACACATAAATACAAAATAGGAAAATACACTAGCTGTCAATTAAGAAATGGAATCTCTGTAAGGACACGTAAAAATGCAAAAGGGACAAATGACCAAATGGAGAAATAAAAAAATGGAATTTCTGTAAGGAAACGGAAAAAAAAAGAAATATAGTTTAACGCAAAAATAAAAACTGGAATTTCTGTAAGGAAACGGAAAAATAAAAAAAAAAAAAGAAATATAGTTTAACGGAAAAATAAAAAATGGAATTTCTGTAAGGAAACGGAAAAATAAAAAAAAAGAAATATAGTTTAACGGAAAAATAAAAAATTGAATTTCTGTAAGGAAACGGAAAAATAAAAAAAAAGAAATATAGTTTAACGGAAAAATAAAAAATGGAATTTCTGTAAAGGCATGGAAAATTATTTAACAGAACGGTAAACTTCAGGCAACTGTGCTGACTTTTGTTCTTTTAAGGAATTTTTTCTTAGTGTACGTAATATGTTATAAATCAACAGGTACAGAGTCTTTGGTTGAGTTCGGAAAAAAAAATTTTTTTGAATGTATTTTATAATTTTTAAAGGTAGAGTCATTTTAAAACTTTTAATATTTCTTGTTGATTAAAATTTTTTTGTTAGATTAATGAATAAGAAGAATTAGTCATTCCTAAACTTTTTGAGTTCTTTTGATTTAATAAGATAAAAAAAAAAAACTTTTTATTCATAATTAAATTTAAAAATTCCGTCATTTACATATACTGTATCATATACTATTTCATCATCAAATGTACTATCATAAAAATTGTCCTTTCTTTTACTAATCTATTAATACTAATAGTTTACTTTCATAACTATTCAAAATCTGTTTTTTACAAGTTTCTTTATTCTATTAACGAAAATTCAGTTTCAAGACAGTATCTAATTTAATTTGAGCCTTTAATAACTAACTAATTTATATTATATTTATTTAAATAGCTGAAATAGTTATTTCACTATATTCTTAATCAAACAAAATGTAAAAGCATTAATTAGAAATCCTGTGTATTGTGTACATAATTGGCACAAATAATTTCCCTGAGTTTAAAAAAAGTAAGAAATAATTAGATAATTTATTTTGATATGTTTTGATAGATTAATTTAATTGATGTATAGTTTGCACATAGTTAACCCGCCTTGGGGAACATACAACTAAAATTCATCGCACAAGAACGGGGCTTGATTTATCTTATTAATTATTAATTGATACTAGCGGCATTGCAAATAGTCAAAATAGGGTATGTTTTTGAGATCAAATATTATATAATAATAGTTTTGATAGATTATTTGATAATTAGCAAAAAAAAATTTTTTTGCTGTCAACGTCAAGTTTTTTTACTCACTCTACTATGCTATAGTATATCTAATGGTATGCTGTAGAACATAATTTTTCGTGGTGCAATTTGCAACGAATATGATTCCTTCTGCAAGGCAAAGTCATTTTCTTGGTCCAACGAGTTGCTAAATTTGTTTAAAAATTAGGTATCAATAATTATGATATAACTATTGATGTAATTATATTATAAATAATATATATAATTGTAATATATATATTATAAATAATTATATATGTTATAAAGTAAATTTTAAAAAGTTGAAACTAGTAGTTTATAAGCAAATTACTTAGGAAAAACTTTAGTAACAGTAATAATTTCTCTAATTTGCCCTGCTTATAATTTTCAGCCCAAGCAATTGCGTTCTAAATCATTTGAAAATGTATCAGAAAATACTATATACTTTTCAGAAATCTTGCTGAAGCATAAGCTAATGAAAGTTTAATTTTGATTGACAATGAAGCATTTTTGGAACGGTATTTTCTAAATGTTTCTGAAGCGTGGTATTTTAAACATATGAAGACAAAAATCAGAAAATTTTTCACGCTCCACTCCCATCAAAAACATTACGGATAAATTTTACGAGGTGAAAAAAATTCTGGTAAAATTATCGTACTGTATGGTAATGATATTTCTGGTAAAAAAAACATAATATTGGTAATAAAAACGAAGTATACGTTACTTAAACCATTAAAATGGTAACGGCTTCTGTTCATATGGCAATGGTTTACCGGAAAAAATGGTTTCCAAAATCCTAGTTTTTTTTTTTACCCCAGATTTAGTAAAACAACAAACGTGAATTTAAGCAAATGAATAGTTTCTTATGTCATGCTTTAAGTCATCATGATTATCTAAATTTTACCACTAATGATTATCAGTTTTACCCAAAATCATTACGAAATCTCCGCAGTAAAGAGCACCTAGCTTTTTGATGTTCCCATAGAGCCAGAACAGTACCTTTACAGTACACAGTACCTTTTACCATATTCTGGTAGTTTAGACCATACTTTTTTCTTCAGTGTAATCATATCAAGAATCTCTATGAGGTATTTCAAAGCGCCAAAAACATATCGGAAGTATTTTATATAGATTATCCACATTTTCACTCTCATTTAGGAAATCTACGTATTTCAGAAAAGCTTTAAACGCATCAAACACTGTATAGAAATACTTAAAACACATGAAAAACATTTTTAAAAAATTGGATATTTCTAATAATTAATAATCCTTCTATTATCACCTGCTTTTCCCACATTTGATAATCTGTCAGCAAAAGTTTTTTCATGGATAAAAGAAAATTTAAGGACACTAAAATAAAATATTTAAGCAAAAATCCAAGATGGCAAAGGAGGACATCTTGAATTTTAAGAATTTTAGTTTTGCTTTAAGAATCTCGTCTGGTGATTCTAAAAAGAAACTAGGAAGATATATATATATATATATATATATATATATATATATATATATATATATATATATATATATATATATATATATATATATAGTGTAGACAATATTTTAAATCCTTGTAATGAATCCATTTAAGGGAAAAATGATACATTTATGCAGCATTGATCAGCTGTAGCCACATTTTAAACAGGTAAAAAAAAAGTAATTAATGAGAAAAACATCTTGTTTATTATGATTTATATGAAAAATGCTTTTGAATCAGTGGTTTTTATGACAAATAATTACACAATAGGAAGGAAACAAACTAAAACAAAGTTAGAAAAAAGTTTCAGTTAGGAAAATAAAAAGCTTGTAATGTTTTTTGCTTTTACCCTTCGCATCTAAAACTTAAACTTGATTAAGAATTTTAAGAAAGCTTTTGATAAAGAAACTATTACTTAAATAAAGTAGAGCCGTTTTTTCAAATGCTGTTTTGGAAAGAATTTCTTAAGAACGAAAATTCGATTTAAACTTGTTCAAAGGTCTAAAAATAGCTTGCGAAATTCTATTTGAAGCTAATCTAAGTGAAAGTTTTCTTTGTTATAAATTATTTTATTATTAATCGTGCGATTGGAAATAATAATAAATAATAAGGCTCTGCGCACCAGTAAACTTCTTTTGAAGGCTTAAGAATTGGTTCAATATTAAACCCATATAATGCAAAAAAAAAAAAAAAATCACCGTTGAATAACCGTCAGTGACAGACGAAAAGTGTTCCAGTCTCGAACTGTAAAGATGAATTTTTATACTCAGTCTAGTTTCTAACCATAGACTCTAACCAACTGTCTAGCAACTTCTAACATACTTGTCTCTCACCGAAAAAGTGAAACATGTAAAATTATGACCATAAAATACAGTTCCGCCTGTAAATTTTTTCTTATAAAATATGTGACCATTTACTAACATTATTCTCGTAAAAATTATCTTCAGTTAGGACTTTTATGTTGTTTGATAATAGGTGATTTATTATTCGAATGAGAACTGAGGTAAAGTAGTGCAGTGTAGTCACCTGTCGAGGATTGAGATAATTGTCCGTTGTCACCAATATGGAGGAAATGCGAGAGAGATTTTCCTTGGTGCCGGCTGAGTTCGAACCCATGATCTTTGTTTACGTAACGTTCTGTTGGAACCACTATAGGGGAGTAACGTGCACCTCCTATTCAGTTAGGAAGCTTTATCATACTAGTTGTTTAATTTAACGGTAAACTCTACTAATTTTGCTGAAGTTAGTTAAAATTACGGTCACTGTGCTTTTATCTCAAAGAAGGAAGCTGGACGCATAAATCAACGGTTAACTCTTCTAATTTTGCTGAGAAAGATCGTTACTATAATAGGTAACGAAGGAGACGCGATGGCTCAGGGGATAGAGCGTTCGCCTTCCAATGAGGTGAACCGGGGTTCGATCCAGGCGATGGCTTGTAGATACGAATTCCGCATCCGGCTTGCACCGACCACAGTACTGACATGAAATATCCTCAGTGGTAGACGGATTATGGGTTAGAGTCCCCTTGCCGTCAGGGTAACAGTGGGAGGTTCTCGTGGTCTTCCTCTCCATGTAACGCAAATGCTGGTTAGTTCCATCAAAAAGTCCTCCACGAAGGCAAAATTCTCCCAATACTTGATCCAAGAGTTCCCTTGTCTTCTGGATTGGGTTCAAAATTACAAGGCTACGGAGTTGAATATTAGCAGTCGTAAACCCAAAAATTTCGTCGGCTGCTCAACGACGGTTATAAAATGTGAAATATAAAAAATAGGTAACGAACTTTTTTTATGAAAGAGGAATTTATTAGTATAAATTAATAGTCTACCAACTTTCAGAATTTTGCGAAATTTTTTAAGAGTGTGACTTGTTGCGGGTTAAGAAAGAAAGAGAGAAAGAGAGTTACAATTTGCTGCGATATTAATTACAATGCTAAATTTAGCCATGACATAAACAAATATTATCGTGTAATCATATTTTTGAAAAACGATATGATTCTACTTGTCTAAATATTAAAGGTTGTAGGGAGTTTGAACCGCATCTATACTTCAGAACACTTTAAAATTTTTATCAATACTATAAGAAATAGATACTCAAATCTCACGTATGATGAAACTTTTTCCTGGAAATTGATTGAAGAAAATCTTTTGCTTAATTAATGAAAAGAGGAGCTTCACATATTTGATGACTATAATTTCATCAAAAGTAGTAAGTTTAATGCAGCATATAGATTACTAAAATTGAACTAACGAGTGTGGAAGTAATTTTGTCATTTTTTTTTTAAAAATCGAAAGTGAATGATCTTTAAATTTTCTCTCACTTTTACAAGAAGAAAAAACTCTTATTGGAACAAATTTTCAATTATTTCAAATTATTTTAATTATCACTTTAAAATTTTTGTTTAATTTTTCATTGATAAAATTTAATAAAGTATAAATAGTTACAAAGTATAAATAGTATATAATAATTTAAGTCTCAGTTATTTTGAATAATATAGAAATTATTTTTAAATATCCAAATTAAAAACCTAAAGATAAGGAGTGTAGCAAAACACAAATAAAAAATTTAATTACGCCCTTGTCCTATGCTGTAAAAATCTCGGATCAATTTATTGTAAAAAATAATGGCACCTGAGTCCATCTTATCGTAAAATCCATATTTACCGTAAAATTTTATACTGTAGTTTTTGCAGTAATATTTATCAGTTACAGGGATTTAAAGATTTTACATTAAATATTACAATTAAACAGTCCTCCAAGAAGGCTAGTTTGTCATAAAGCTAGATCCAAGGGTTCACCTGACTTTTGGATTAGGTTCAAAATTCGAGGATATGTACATTGATAGGCTTAAAACATAAAATATACATCGATTATATTGCTAGCATTGAACAGTCGGCCCAATTTTGAGTTAACGAATAGCAATGTTCAACTCCGTAGTCTGGTAATTTTGACCTCAACCCAGAAAACAAGGGAACTCCTGGATCAAGCATTGAAACAAACTAGCCTTAGAGGAGGGATTTTTGTTAGAATTTACCCGCATTCGCGTTACATAGAGAGAGCAACCACAGAAACCGTACACAGTTACCCGAACGCAAGGAAATTCTCCCCCATGATCCATCTACCGCAGAGGATATTTTAAGTCAGCACTCTTGTCGGTGCGATCCGGGTGCAAAATTCGTATCCACTAGCTATCAATAGGAGAAAAATATATCGTAATTAGCAGATAAAAAAGTACATCGATTGTTTAAGGCAGGATAAGTGGAAGTAAAGAAATGAAATTCGAGATACATTGGCTCAGGGAATTGAGTGCTCACATCGCACTGAAATGGGCTAGTCAATTAATTCAAATACTGCTTCTGGCTTGTACGGACCACAGTGCTAATGTAAACTATCAACTGTGATGCGTAGATCGTGGTTTTTCTCTCTATATAATGCAAATGCGCGTCATCTATGAAGTCCACGAAAAAAAAAACTTTCACGAATGCTGGTTTGTTACAATGTTAGTGATATTCATACTCTGAATTTGGCGTGTTTTTAAGCTCAATTTAAATGTATTACAATAATTTCCTGGCTTATAGAATGTTTTTCCAACAGATTTAGGGTCCCTTTTAAATATGAAACCAGTCAATAATAAATTTCGCATTACAAAGTTTAATAAAATATCAAAAACTGACCATCCTTATGTTAGCGATACACATACTCTAAATTAGTCGAGTTCTGACTGAAAAGTATTTTCTATAATTCACAAGGGCTTTTCCCTTTTGTTAGATATGTATTCAAGCTTAACTCTTCCTGTCATCGGCTATACTAATTCATTTTTCAATGTAATCTATACATTTTTCTTGGCATATATGGGTGTTTTTAAACAAATTGACGCTTACTTTTTTAAAAGGAAACCAGTTAGAAACTAATTCCGCATTACGAAAAATTTAAAAAAAAACTGTAAATGATCCCCTTTTTCTTCGCTATTTAATTTCTTTGAACTTGGCCGGTCATTGGCTAAACAAATTCTTTTTTTAAAAAAAGAATATCTGTAAGTGATTCTTGACATATCTAGGTGCTTTCAAACAAATTGACATTTGTTTTTAAATATGAAACCAGTTTAAATGAGTTGTAAAAAATTATTTAGAATTTACAGAGATTTTACGTTAGAGATACGCTTACTCTGAACATGACATGTTTTGGACTAAACAAGTTTACTTATGAAATTTTTTATAAATATTTCTGATGTTTTCAAACATATTGATTCTCACTTTTTAACAGTAATCCAGTTTTAAATTCACTCCGCATTGCGAAAAAGTATAAAAAAAATTGCAAATTGATCTCCCTTTTATTTGCTACATAATTAAACTGAACTTGACATGAAAACTATTGACTAAAAAAAATTATTTTCTTCTTGTATCGATAAATATTTTTGGACGAAACAAACCTTTTTTGGAAATTTCTATTTAGATTTATTAACATAGTTTTGTATTTTCTTTCAAGTTAACGATCACTTTTAAATTTAAAATTTTTTTCAAACGATTTCCTCATTGCAAACATTTATATGAAATTTTCAAACTGTACGCCTGCCTCTATGTTAAAGATATGCTCTCGGTGTTGTGTGTTTCGGACGAAACAAACATTTTTAAAAAATTTCTATTTAGATTTATTAACATAGTTTTGTATTTTCTTTCAAGTTAACGATCACTTTTTAATTTAAAATTTTTTTCAAACGATATCCTCATTGCAAAATTTTTTATATGAAATTCTCAAACATTACGCCTGCTTCTATGTTAAAGATAAGCTCTCAGTGTTGTATGTTTCGGACGAAACAAACCTATTTAAAAATTTTGTATTTAGATTTATTAACATAGTTTTGTATTTTCTTTCAAGTTAACGATCACTTTTTAATTTAAAATTTTTTTCAAACGATATCCTCATTGCAAAATTTTTTATATGAAATTCTCAAACATTACGCCTGCTTCTATGTTAAAGATAAGCTCTCAGTGTTGTATGTTTCGGACGAAACAAACCTATTTAAAAATTTTGTATTTAGATTTATTAACATAGTTTTGTATTTTCTTTCAAGTTAACGATCACTTTTTAATTTAAAATTTTTTTCAAACGATATCCTCATTGCAAAAATTTATATAAAATTCTCAAGCTGTACGCCTGCCTCTATGTTAAAGATAAGCTCTCAGTGTTGTGTGTTTCGGACAAAACAAACCTTTTTAAAAATTTTCTATTTAGATTTATTAACATAGTTTTGTATTTTCTTTCAAGTTAACGATCATTTTTTAATTTAAAACATTTTTCAAGCGATTTCCTCATTGCAAACATTTACATGAAATTCTCAAACAGTATGCCTGCTTCTATGTTAAAGATAAGCTCTCAATGTTGTGTGTTTTGGACGAAACAAACCTTTTTGAAATATTCTATATAGATTTCATAGAATATCTTTGTATTTTCTTTCAAATTGAGGTGCTCTTTTTAATATGAAACAAGTTTCAGAGGATTTACTCAGTAAAAGAAATTATAAGAAATTCGGAAATGTCCGCCTCTATGTTAAAGATATATAAGCTCTCAGTGTAGGTATTTTTGGACTCAACAACCCTTTTCTTAAAAATTTTCTATTTATATTTCTTGGTATATCTTTATATTGACTCTCATTTTATAATATAAAGCAAATCACAAACGATTTTCTCATTGTAATAAATTATAAAAATTGCAACCTGGCAGCATATATTAGCAATATATATGCTCTCAATGTAGCTTGTTTTGAAAAAACTAAATATTACAAAATATTGTAAAAATTCACAAATTATTATCTTTTCTTTTTATTGTAATGCAATATGTTAATTGAGTTTTGAATGAACCAAGACTTTTTTAAACATTTCTACGAATATTTATTTTGATATATAGATTTATCAAACGATTTGTCGCTTACTTCTAACTACAAAACCTGCGAAATCGGTAGAATAGATTCTGAGTTATAAAATTTCAAAAGAAAATTTTATTTAAAAATTTTATTTACTGAAAATTTTATTTATCAAGAATTACTTGGCTAATTTAATTCAAATTTTGTTCCTTGCCATTTAAAATTCTATACTTTAAAATGATGTAAAAATTTGCATATAACTTACAATTCGATATTTCCTAGCCACTTATTAACTAAAATTATGAAAATATAATAATAAATTATTTTTTATATAGATAATTGTGGATTATTATGGTATTTTTCGATAACTGTGTGCAAAATTTTCAGATTATTTACGAGAATTTCCCTATATTTGGCAAATTATGTAAAAAGTGAAATTAAAATTAAGGAGCCTAAACTTTCGAGCACTTTTCCTGACTAAATTATCGGGATCTTATTTTCGAATTGTAGCTATCTGCCTGTTGTTTGATTGTAAAAACGTCAAATCCATCAACAACAAAAAATGCGGTTTTTAAAGTGAAACTTCTAATGCGACTTCTAACAAGGTTGCGTTAAACGTTTAACGCAACGATAAACAAAACAAAACATTAATAACAAGAAAAAGTCGTTTGGTTGCCTAGCAACCAGCTAGAGTTGCAGTTATTACATCAGCAGACGATTTAAAACAATAGGCTCCTATACTATCCTATACTCCTATACATGGTCTAATTCAGGGGCTCTAATTCAAACTAACTGTTTATTGATGACGGAACATATTTATTGCCACTATCTAAGGCTACTATACTAATTCAGGGACTCTAGCAACTATACTAATTCAGGGACTCTAGCCACTATCCACTGCAGGTTCACAAGCTCTGGCAGACGTTACTGGTGAAGAAATTGATTATTGTGAGCGGACTGTGATCCTTGCAGGAGATTTTAATGTGAATTTCTCGTTATCTGAAGCAGAAACATTATTAACCTTCCTTAAAGACAAATTTGGATTGGAAATGATAAATGGTAGGAATGATCCAACAACCAAAGGGGGAACTACCATTGATGCAGTTTTAGCAAGAAATATTGAAGAAATAGAACTCAAACATTTCGTATCTTACTTTAGTTATCATAATCCCATTGTAAATGTTATAGATTTAGATATTTCTCCACTCGAAAATGATAATTAAAAGATGCGATCAATTGTGAATTGTAAGCAATGTTAATAAAGTTTGTCTTAAAGAAACAATATGATTTCACTAAAAATCAATTTCGACCCCTTCCTATTTTCATTTCCACATTACGAAGTTTCACTTCTTCCGCGCGAAGGGACTCCATACACTATTTTTTTTCCTTTTTTTTTTAAAAAAAAAGACGTTTATGATATTTTCTATAACCTAATTAATAGTTAGCAGTAATTAATTAGCATATTTGAAGTTGCTTATTTGAGCCCTTATAAGTGGCACTTCGAGGTAAAGAGCTCTCCGCATGTTTCTGTTTGCAGACGACTTCCACTATTTACGTAGCCATTTTTATCAAAAAATTATAAATTAAAAAACGTAAAATAAAGAATTTTTAGGATAAAAAATCATTTTAAAAATTCCTCATATTGAAAGAAAAACTTTCATATTGTTTCTGTTTTCTTATTCTTATAGTTCTTAATCATTCGTAAAACCCATTCTGTAGAGAACTATCATCAAATCAGATAAAAAAAACTTTTTACAAACAAATTTTTTATTATAAAAATCATAGCACTCACCTGTTTTATAAATCCGCAGAATTCCAAATCAAATGCTCTTCGTTTGAAAATTTTATTTTCAAATAATATGTACATAGTTTATCCCTTCATTACTTTAAGATGACATACCACAGCAAAATTTTGTAATTGTAAGATCTCGATATGAATTTGAATATGTAGCTTAAAAACAGAATAGCTGGATTCTAGTTGAGATTATTCTATCAAAACTAAGAAATACTTACCAAGAAAACGATTAAAAATTTATTAATTATCAGCACAAATGATACTATTTAGAGTAATTCGGATGATTCTTTATTGTTGTTTTCCGAATTATATAGATACAGAAATATGTACTATTCTATAACGAAGAAGAATATTCTATAACTATTACAATTCTGTACGTTCTGAATTCACATTTATTCATTGGAATGACGAAAGCAATGTTGACTCCACTTTAGTTTGTAAAGAATTGAAGACAGAAATTTTTTTTACCGTAATACACACATCTGTAACAGCAAATGATCATGAAATCGGAAGTTATCTTGTTGGTAATAGAAAGGTAAAAATTATTGAGAAATTGTTCTTCAAATGCTTGGCGTGTTCTGCTTCAATGTTTGGCATGTTCTGGTTAGTTTTTTCAAGTTCTTCTGCCTTTTCCTTAGGGAAATTATGTTTCTTATTTGCTGCTAAGGAAATGGCGTTCGTCATTGCCAATGGTTATAATGGAACTAATGCCGGGTTTTTTCAGGTTCCCGCTAGAGGGCGTACTCAAGCGTTGTGGACGCGAATAATTAAATATTCAAATGTGCAAATTAACTTTTTTTTTGTTCAATTAGAGATAAAAGTTAGAAATTATCACTGATGTTAGCTTTAAAGTATGTGAAAAACTGAATCGCCTATAGAAAAATTTAAAACAACGACTAACGCATAACCAATAAGAAAATTCCACTTCGTCTTTTGCTCATCCTAATTTAATTAATGAATTAATGTTAGGAAAAAAACTGTATTAACATCAAGTGTCATCTAGTACAAGTTCAAAAAAATGTATTTGAACTTGAGTGGATGATTAAAAAGTATTTTATTAATGATTGAAAATTTGAACAAGATATAGGGAGAGTGTTAACTAATAGTAGGAATTGTAAAATGTAGAAGAAAAATGGGACTTGCATTTTTCAAAAATAAATTCCATTAATTATGTTCTGTTGATCTTGTATTTGCTTTTAATCCCTGGAAATATTTCATCAAAGAAAACATAAAGAACTTTTTCTGTATTTTTCTTTTGTTTTGTTATGGATTGCTTTCTATTATCTATTGGTTTTCTTTTAATCCTTGACAAAGACTCTAAATTAATGATTTTATTTTGTTAACCAATTCTGACAAAATTAAAATTCTCAAAACGGGACTCACAAGTTTGAACGAAACTAAGTTAGACTTTAGTTAGCATTTGAGAAAAAAATATACATTTTAATTTTTATTATCGAAGAAAAAAATCATTTCTAAAAGAATAAAAATGAGCGCTATTAATCTGTGTTAAAAAAAACTTCTTTAAAATGTAGCATTAACTGTGGTCATTAATTTTAGTTAAAAACTCTTGCTCATGTAACACGGTGTAATGAAAATAAATGACTTGTTGAGTTGACAGTTTCAAGTAGTGACCTTAAGAACTTACTTAAATAATTGAATTTCTAGTTCTTTTAAAACACTGTAACCTTTATAGAAATAATATGAAAAACAGTTTGCAGGTAATGTATTGTATCAATATAGTTTTGAATATAAATGATTTACATTACGTAATTTTTGAATTTTATGGAGATTGGGAATTAATCGTTGAAAAAGTTAATCAATATTTTTTCTAATCCTAGTTGTCAAAGGGCAATATAAAGTTTGAGATTTAAATTTTCTTCTGTTTTCTTCATTAAATATCTCTCCAATAAACTTATAAATTGCAATACAATTATAAACCAAATTATGTGACCTAACATTATTAATTTATGAGTCTTAACTCTTTGACACAGAT
Organism: Parasteatoda tepidariorum; assembly: GCF_982258835.1. NCBI lineage: Eukaryota > Metazoa > Arthropoda > Arachnida > Araneae > Theridiidae > Parasteatoda > Parasteatoda tepidariorum. The sequence goes on from NC_141755.1 coordinate 79,683,934, forward strand.
TGAACAGTGGTGTTACTTTTATATGTCTTTTCTAACACTCGAATTACAAGGAAAATATATTTTATATATTTGATAAATATATTTGATACTTTTTAACAATAAAAAACAGTTTAAAAATTACCAAAAAGATTTGTTAGATGATCGGAATTATATTTGTACTAAAATATAATATCTAACCAAAAGAGTTCATATTCAAAAAGTTATCAATATTTGATTTTGTAAATTCAATAAATTTCAATGATACATAACTATTTCTTTTAGATATAAATAATAGTAACTATGAGAAAATTGGAAAAAATATTGTTTGGAAGTAAGCCAGTCGTGTTTGGAAGATTTCACTTTTACGCAGAAAAAAAAACACCGGTGTTCCATGCTAGATTTCACAGCCATAAATTATTAGAACTCTAAATTTAATATTTTTACTTTTTTAGATTTAAATTAACAAAAAATAATGTAAAAAGTATGAAAAATATCTTTAATAAATTTTTTTGCTTGAAAGGGTTACACACGATGTTATTTCAAAATATTTCAGACTTGCGGCTGTAATTTTTCAGCATCTAATTTTGCGTTTTTTTTCCCTTTATTTGCATCTATTTGCATGAATATCAATTTATAAATCTGACATTTTTTTGTTCGAAAGATAAAAAAATGTAAGTGCGATCAATAATTGATTTTTTTCTGAACAGTAAAAAATTTTGAAAATTAACCCAATATTTTAATGATTCAAGTTCAATGGAATTTTTAAAAATGAAATCTAAAATATTCATTAAATCAATGAGAATATTAAAAATTCCATTTTTTTGCAATATTTTTTGAAACTTAATAACTTACCACTTAAAAAAATATGACATCTTCTTTAAAACGACATTTAACTGCTCAGGTTTTCATAATAATTATTTACATAAAGAAACGTATGTGCAAAAAAACATAATTTAAACTTTTAAATATTTATAGTTTTTGCAATTTCTTTTTGAAATATTATAAAGATAAAAATAAAAACTTACAATTAAAATCAAAACTTTATGAAAACAAAACATGACTATGGCTTTAGTAAGCAATAGCTTCGACATTTTCAATTAAACAAATTAATTAAAAAAATATATCGTAAATTGTAAAATACATTAAAAGTAGTGGAAATTTTTTTTTGTGAAACTAAATGACCAACGACGTAACACATCAACCTACAATGAACAGAAATCTCACCTAATTCAACCCAATTTACTTAAATTTTTAACTGCATGAATGTTGTGTCTTTTTTGTTGCATGTGGAATATTTTTTTTTTTGAAAAATGTGAAAATATTGAACGATAGATGCTTTGAAAATAAAATGTTACAATTTAATTAACTGGAAACTGAAAATTTCACAAGAAGCTTAATAGCAACGAAAAGTTAATTATTAAAATATACTAGGAGGCTCCGCCCCCTGCTCGCTAACGCTCTCCATCCCCCGAGAATTGCTACGCAATCCTATGTGGTTCACGCCGTGAACCATGGCTCGCTGCTCTCGCTCGCCAATAAACACAATGTTCTAGCACAAAGACATAATATATTATCATCAAAGACATAGTATTTTATCATCAAAGACATAGAATTGTACTTATGTAGAAGAATTCTATCAATGTTCTTATTGGATTTTAAAAAAGTATATTAGCTATTTAGATTGTACATGGTGAAAAAAATCAAAACATTAGCTAAATAAGAAACATATTAGCAAAATAAATTATCAAATATTGCTTCACTAATATTCTGTATTTTAAAGCGCGAAAATTCAATCCATAAATAAACGCGAAATATAAAAAAATTCAATGCATTCAATACAAACACTTAAACGTTTTTTAGACGTTTAGGTAGCTCGCAGTAGAAAAATATCAATTCAACAGCGGCCTTTTAAAGCATTTTCACTTCATTTAATTAATTAATTCCTAATTGAGTTTAAATTAAATATTGTCATGTTTTTAGTGCATGAATCTGAATTGAACAACCTGATAATGCTCACTCTGGTTATTGTTATCTGGTTGCTCACTACGTGCTCTTGCGCGCCGAATCCAATCAATTAAAAATGAAAACTGTTGCCAGCGCGAGAAAAGAAATATCATCGGTTTTATTGATGCATACACACATACGTACGTATTAGCGTTTTATATAATAAGAAGATAGATACTGCTAATAAAAAATGTACTGCTTAATAAAATTGATAGAAATTTAAGTTATCGAGACTGCGAGCAAAACGGACTTTAAAAAGCGTAGTTTTCAAGTGTATAATATTTTGTTTCATCTATTAGAGATGTATGTTTCTGAATTGTGTGGATTTATATTTATACAGGGATGTTCAACATGAAACTGCTTTGTAAAAAAATTCCAGATCAAATAAAAATTATATCATAATATCTTACGGTAAAATGGATTTTATAAGTGCTGCCGGTACTTAATACCCTATTTTGATCAGGAAATTTTTACAGTGCGGTTGTACTTAAAGCCTCGTGGCAATTAAATTATTTAATGGATCGAAATGAAACATTAAATGTAAATTATTTAGATTATAGAACCAAGGTTTACATCAGAATTTGTTTTGTTAACATTTCGCAAACAAGGACACATAATGCAGTGAAAAGAAAAATAATAATTAGAAATCTGAAAAACAGAATATTTCATTAATTTCAGCACCATTGACAGCGTTGTTTAATGTTAACCGTCAAAGTATGCCCTACTTGCATACCTTGGTGGTCAACATTACGCAAATACTTGCATATTTGCATAATTTACATATTGTTTTAGTAGTACAGTGCAATCGATAAAAAAATTTCGAACACTCGCTTTCGGATGGAAATCTCGGCCACATGATCTAAATAGCGTATCGTACGCTGTAAAAAAATTTTTGGTGTAAAGGTAAGCTAAATAAGTTTTTAATTAGAAAATTTTAGTTACTGCACAAAACATTATACAAAATTGACAAAATATCAGTTGTTTGAAGGAATTAGTGAGAATATATTACTAAAAATGAGTTTTTTTAAAACGAAATGTTTTCGCAGTTAAGCTATAAATTGATCCTAATGCTTATGAAAATCTGTGTTATCAGTAATCAAGCAACCAAAAATGAAAGAATAGATAAGTAAAACTATAACAGTGACTGCATGCACGGTAAAAAAAAATTAGTGTACCTTAACATTAAAAATAGTGGCAACTAAGCACCAATTGTTCTTACAATGTAATTTAATTCGTATTCGTTTTATAGAATCGAAGCTTAAAGTTTCTAAATAACGCCTAGTTCATTTTGATCACACTTTACTTTTTAAGAACTGCTATAGACAATGCTGTCAAACTACGTAGCAAATGTTAAAAAAGATTTTTTTTTTAAATAAAAAATATAGTGGTGTTTCTACTTAAGTTTATGAAGTTTCAAGAGAATCCTTGTTTTACAAAACAAAATTTTATTGGAAATACATTTTTATACAATATTCACATCAATAATAGTTTCGTGTAAAATACATTTTGCCATTTTACATAAAATCATGTGTTATTAAGTATTTTTTTCAGGTATGCGTGCAAATGACATCATGGGTGACACAATCTTTGGAAATTATTTATGTTTGTTAAAATCACAAAAATATACTTATATATCAACAATATATTTATATATTATGGGATGATGGGAAAACATTGTACAGACTTTGGTTGTTTATCTGCCTGAATGAGATAAAAGTATAATAATAAAACTATATTACTAGTTACGTTTATTTAAGAAGTACATATTCTTACGTTATGTTCAAAGAAAATAATTAAAGCAAAAAATCGTTTATTGTGTGTCCATAAATTAGCATTTATTCGAATCATGACGTTTACCACATTTATTGTACTGCATTTTAAGAGAATGTATTTAATGTACGAACTAGCTGAATACCCGTTCTTCATACGGGTTGAAAAAAATAAATCATCAATAAATTGGCATTTATCAAAACTATTAAATCATGCAAAAAACTAAGAGACATATACCAACACAAATAATGAAGATAAAATAGCTCTTATATTTTTCATATATTATTATTTATTGCCCTTTCTGGTGACTTTACGTTGTGAGAATAAGGAAAAAATGTTTTTAGAATTTCATGCCATCGAAATAACGTTTAACTGTTTTCAGTATCATCTGGCATAGTGTCGTTGGTAGGCGCTAACTCATGATATTCAAAATTTACCGCGCAATTCTATACTTATTCAGTTCATGGCTTGCAGGGGAGATGTAAAAAGCCTATTACCACAGTACCTCTTACGTCCTAAAGAATACAGATTAGTAAGTCAAAAGAACAAAGTTAATTAGAAATTTGTAATCGATAGATAATTTAAAAACATCTACAATATTTCATAGTGTTTTTCAATTTTTCGTTTTATAAAGTTAATTAATTAATGCAGGTAACGGTTTATGCTTAAATATAAATTGTCGATTTAGCTTTTTTTGGCATTTTAGTGCGTAGTTTTAATATTTTTGTTATGTTATTTAATATTTTTGTTTTACAGTACTGTCGTAAGAGTCAAGATTTCACAGAACTATTTAGTTTCAGGGAAGCTTAAAAAATTGCCAATTCACGCCATAGATGCTTAATTTTGGAAATAAGTTGTGGTAATAACTACCTAATATACTAATATAAGTACAAGTTGTAATAAGCTTTTTTTACGGCCATTTTAAATAACGGTCATTTTAAGAAAGTAAAAAAATTTAGTAAAGATTAATGAGTCAAAATGAGGGCCCTTTGGTTTTATGATAATTTTTGTTCAATTTTGTTGAAAATCCGTTTTTTTGTTACCGTGATATTCTTTGCTTTTAATGATTTAACTTTATTTTATAATCTTCGCTGAACAGCCGACCCAGTTTTTTGGGTTTTCGACTACTAATGTTCAACTCCTTAAACTTGTAATTTTGAACCCGATCCAGAAGACATGGAAACTCCTGGATCAAGTATTGGGAGAAATTTGTCCTCTTGGAGAACTTTTTAATGGAACTAACTCGTATTTGCGTTACATGGAGAGGAAGATCGCGAGAACCTCCCACGGTTAGCCTGACTGCAAAGGGACTCTAACCCATGATCCGTCTACCACTGAGGATATTTCACGTCAGCTCTGTGGTCGGCGCAAACCGGATGAGGAATTCGTATCGACCAACAGTCGGTGGGATTCGAACCCGGTTCATTTCATTGGAAGGCGAACGCTCTATCCCCTCAGCCATCGCGGCTCTTGCTTTTAAAGATGTCACCTTCGGGTAACCACAACTTTTGTTTACCTCTACGTGATTAGTTATTGATACATTTTCATATGTATGTCTATTTTCAAATCACCAAACATAATAACACGCTAATTGTAAACTATTACCAAGCCGTACTTGTAATTCATGAAAATAATCATGGTACTACTTCATTTCGGAAAGCCATATTGAAAAGGCATGACAATTTTTACTAGCTTCCAAAATTGAATTAACAAAATGTTAGTTCTGTATGCATTTATCACCACATGAACTAACTAATACGATTCGTGTCAATAATAGTTAGGTAATTTTTTAATGCCTCCTGAGACTATACTAACCAGTAGCACTAATCGAATGGCATTAATCATTTTTTTAGAAATAATATCATAATACTGCAATATATTTTAGCCCTGCTGCAAATTATCTCGATGAACTGGTACTTCAAAATATTTATTTTTTGTTATTTGTAGTCCTTTTCTATTATCTTTCCAACTCGTAACATTTTTAAAAAATAAGAGTTTAAGTAGCTAAAATACTTCACTTTACATATTTACATTTACATAAATAAACATATTATACGTATTTTTTCACCATGATTGTAAAAATTAACCTCAATTTTCAATTTTCGTCATGAATTGGTTTTTAGTATTGGTCTTTCGGTTTTCTGTGAAGTTTTAATGTAGGCAATTGAGTCCGACGTGTTTTCGAACATATGTACATCAAATTTGTTGCAGATAGATTCAGAATTGTGGATTTGCATAGGGTACATGCATGCACACATATACATACATACATATATACATATATACACATATACATACACATATACATATATACACATATACATACATACACATATACATATATACACGTATACATACATACACATGTAGATACATACACATATACATACATACACATATACATACAGACACATATACATAAAAACATTCTATTTTCTTTATATAGACTAACTTAATACCCGTTCTTATTACGGGGTGAAGAAAAGAAGAAAAATAAATCATCTAATAAATAAGTATTGATCAACACTACAAAATCAAAACTGAATGACATACATACTGACACAATTAATTAAGTTAAAACAATTCCATTTTTTTAAATTTTAGTATTTGTTGCTCTTCCCGGTGGCTTTATGTTATTAGATTAAGCTAATCGTGTTTCAAGGAGAGTTCAGCCCTTCAAAATAAAAATAATTATATTCTGTATCATTTGGCTTAATACTATTGCTTGTGGTCAACTCCTGATAATTAAAAATTACGATAATCGCCAATTTTCTCCTGCACAAATCCGTTTCGGTGGGCAGTAAAAACCTATTTTCTCAGAGGTATCTGGGTACCTACATTAGTATATTTAATATTTATTAGAAAACACCAATTAACATAATAGTAATAGTATACCCATTACTAAAATTAAGCATCATTAGAGTCAATAACAATAAAGCGATTTTTTAAGATTTTTCTAAATGAGGAAGCATCTTTTCTCCATTAATTTAGCTTTTAAACAACCCCTCTGTCTTAAAGTCCGACGACAACAACAACAACTAAAATTAGTCAATCGTAATTTTCAAAAATAATAACCAATGACACGAATATTTTTATAATAATTTTTGGCGAACGAACTAATATTGGTACTTATTTTGAATGCCGTAAAAAATTCTCTAAAACTATTATTGACGCAGTAATGCTTAGTTAAATCAGGAATTAAATAATTCTGGTATTGTCATTCTGAATTTTGTGGCAATGAGATAATATTAAAGATGCGTAATGTAAACTACTGTGGAAATAAAGTTTTACCTCCTTCCGAAACGGATAAGTACCCAAGTATCACCAAGTATCACATTGAACCACCTAATGTATAACCTTTATTTTTTTATTATTTATTGTATACTCCGGTGCGACTTTATACTATAAAATTAACCATAATCTGAGTTACTTCAACTCATTAAAAGAATGATTAACTATACATATAGTAGGTGAATCCTAGAGTAGCCCACCCTGTGGCGATATTTTTAAATCTCGCCAAGCACTTTTTGAAATCTCGCTAAACTGAGTTTCTCGAAGATATTTCGCGGAGGTATGTTGCAACCAATTTTTACTTTATTTTATTGGAAATATTTTAATATGCAATAATTTAAATTTTTTTTAATAATAAAACCCCAACAGTGATCCAAGTAATAATCACCAAATTAGCGAGATTTCAAAAAGTAGCCAAAAGGAGTGCTATTCTAGGATTTTACCCATATATTATAATTATAAATGTGATATTTAGATTTTACGGTATTGTTTTTATGGCTTAAAAGATAACTTCAATTTTATTTCATTGGTTCTTGCTGAGTTGCCACTAATTGAATTTATAGAAACACAATTAAAAAGAGTATCAATATAAGAAACACGTGATTCTTATATCGATACATACCTTTTGAGCTATGAATTCGCTGACGTCATTTCCATAAATTGCAAAATTATTAACGTTGATTTTACTTGTGGTTACTTAACGTAGGAAACAGAAGATAAAGAATTCATAAGAACGTTCGATAAAACTAATTTTTGATTACCGCTGCAATCACTTATGTCACAAAATATGCTTTAAATTCTATGGAAAATTCATTCATTGGGATGTAGTGCGCAAATCAGTCATCGGTGAGAGTTTTAAAGTAGACAATCAGTATCTTTCAACATGTACACAACAAATTTAGTGCGGATGGATTCAGAATAGCGAATTTGTATCAAATGCATGCACACACACATATAAACATTCTGATTGATTTATATATACATATAACGATACATTATCAAATCTAAAATGTCTTTGAAACATCTGCAGCAAAAGTACATTTTATTAGAATTTAAAAATTGTATTTTTATTGTATATATTGTAATAATGTATAAAACAAAAACATATATGTATATCAGGAATAATTTATGCATATTTTATTTATAAATTAACCATTCATAATTAAAATTGTATTTATAAATTATTTTAGCTTAATGCATGGCTCGCCATATGCAACTAATCATTTTTATTTAAATTTCAATAATATATGACACAAGTTAAATTGAATATCAGTCAATGATATTAAGTTACAAATAATTTTTTCTTTTTTCTTTAAAAAGTCTCATAAACTTTAAAAGATTTTACATATTTATAAACATATTAATTTTTTCCACCTGACCAGTTGTACCGGGTAAAAATAAAACTTCTCGCAAACTCTAATTGATAAATGCTTTTATTTTTCTGTTATTAAACTTGCTCGTAAAAGTTTCAGGAACAGGAAAATAAATGCCAAAAAATATCAGCTCATCAGGGCAACCTATTAATCACCGTTTCAGCAGGTTTGATCACTGCTGGTGAGGGAGTACGCCTATTCCTGCATGTGGATAAATTCGATTTTCGAAAAAAATTAGGTAAACGTCATGATTTATCAATGGCATTCAGATTTATATTTTCCATTTGCGTCACAGACGTGGAAAATCTGTATTTAGCTCCTGTCATGCGTTCTCCTCTCCATCCTCTATAAGAGTTTTTGCAGCAATAACAGCACAAAAAGTTCTTAAACTCTTTCCGGAATTTTCCTGAAAACAAAAAGGGGAAATGAATATAAACACAGAGAATAAATTGCCGGATTTATGTTGTAAATTTATGCAACATTTATTATCGTTCCTCTATTTTGTTTTTTAAAAAATGAATAAAAAAAATAAACAGTTTTAAGACACGCTTTTTTGCATTAATAAAAACGTTTCATTACTATTATTATTCATTACTATTACTACCATGTGAAATGTAACTATAACACTAAATAAAAAAAATTAAAACAAAATTTTAAAAATTGTGATTGTCGAAAGGCGATGACAGGTTCTCCATCGGCAAAATGGTTGTTGTCTAGTTCCAGTTAAACTGTAATAGGATCCAGTTTGAACTGTAGGTTAGAATTTCTGATTCTTAATTAAAACAATGAAAACAAAAATATCGTTCAAATGATGAAATTCTCTTTTATTCACAACTCAAGAAGTATTTATGGGATCTCTCTGGTCCCATATCTCAAAAATAAACTCACCAACTTAATGCATAACAAAATTATAAGCGTAAAAAAGAATTCTAAAAAAATTATCAAACAGCAGCGATAGCAACGCATGCACGCTGTTGACAATTACTCTTAACACAGTTGAAAAGTGTGGTAACGTCCAATAAGGTGCGCACGCCATCAATCCCAAAACAACACCCATTTTGACGATGGGTAAAAAAAAACAAACTAAATGGGTCCAAGGATCACTTAGATCTCTCCAAATTGAAGTTTCAAAGTCTTTCAAATACGGGCCTTTGAAAGTGTTTGTATGGAAATAGTTGAATTATTTTATACAATCGAAACGATTAAAAAAAACTGGCGTGAAATGCACGGAAATATTTTGTCATGAATTCGTACGTTTAGCAGGTGTTTCTTTGTTAATTTTATGGAAACTTAATCATTAAATAAAAGAGAACTCAATCTTTCATTCGTATATCGAAAACTGCATTTCTACTAGCGTAGTGCTATTTATATTGCCGTAATTAACTAACTAACTAATTTAACTGGAAGCATAAATAATTGGAAACAACTATTACCATGATCGTAAAAGATGAATGTCTTTTAGCAATTTTTTAAAGAAAGGTCCTAAACATTTTTAATGTACCAGGAGATAATGGCTTGTGATGAAAAGCACTAAATCTTCAATATTTGCAATATTTTTAAGAAAAGAATGACATGTTAAAGTTCGTAAAACAACATAGAATGATATCAGCTGGTCATGTGGTCTGCGTGCCAACCGAAAGCACCCTTTTTACAATTCTTAATGCTAGATCATTAGGGAAATGTTCAACAGGAAGATCAGGTACATTGACTGTGTTGAGACAATCTACAAGGCTATCACATTAGTTAATTGGTAGCGATGTACCCCTCAAGACCATGTTTAGATGGAAAACAATTATGGATAAGACTATGAACCACCCTGGGTTATCAAACCATTTATGATTATGATCTACTAAATAGATGCTTTAGCACAACTCATGCTCAAGTGACTGAACAGACCACGAAAAAATCAATATGCATTTCCTAAATAGAGTGCATTACAGATGGTATGATTAATTATAGTTTTAAATTAATGAACCCACAAAAAAGTCATTAAAAAGTGGATTTGAGTAAAATTATTAAAAACATTTGATCAAATGTTTAGGAAATATAATCAATGGAAATTTTTTACACTATACAAGAAAGTCTCATCGTAGCCCATACGTCGTCATGGATACAATTTTTTTAAAATCAAAATAACTGTACAGTTTCATACTAGAACAATTAACAAATATTTTTTAATAAATTGCTTACCATTCATGAAGTTGTAGATTATTGGGTTGATGGAGCTATTTGCGTAGCACAGCCAATGAGATAACAGAGACGCTACTGTGGTAACTGGATTTTGTGGAAGTCCAACTGTATACCTATAGGATAAGTAATTATCTATTTGTAATAAACGGTAATATTAATTAGTGAGTTATGTTTCTGGAATGTACTCAGTAACCAAAACATTTAGGACACCATCAAACACTGAGTTGATCACCTATTATCTTTGATCACATCTGAAATTCTTCAGTGGATGGATTCGACAATAGAAAGATGATAGGTTTGATGGAGCTATTTGCGTAGCATAGCCAATGCGATAATAGAGAAGCAGCTGTGGTAACTGGATTTTGTGGGAGTCCAACTGTGTATCTATAGGTACAAACAAAACATAATAGGTAAACAAAAGATAGCAATTAGTGACTTAAATTTATAGAAATGTATTCAGTAGCCATCTAATAGTGTGCTGACCATCTATTATTTTTATGTTATAGCAGATGAATTCAACAAGTAGTTGAATTATGAATTCAACAGTTACAAGTATGAATTCAACAGTTATAAGTATGAATTCAACAGTTGTTGAAGATTATTTGAGTTTTTTTTTTGTCGGCTGCATATGATAGGAGAATCAGTTGGTCCTACCTATGAATGGAACTAAATTTGGAAGAGGAATGTATCTGGAAACAGTATCAAAGCTCTCAATAGTGAAATTTAATAACAATCCAAATTGTTAGTTTAACTCATGGAACCACTTCTACTAAATAATTTTTATATTTTTGAGTTAAAATGAACTTTCTTAGATTTACCACTATTAAAGAAAGAAAGAGAGAAATATTCACTCACGTCTACTTTTGAAAGATGCTACCATGCCTCCAGACTCTTTTATATGTTGCGTGATTTGAATCCTTTACTGTTACAAGTAAAGCACTGTCTGTGCATACCAGAAAATGTTAAGCAGTTATTTCGGTATTTTCAAGCTTTGGAATATATGGTTTTTGTTTATTAGATAGTTATTGTTTCCTCACCAACCGCAGCATTGACAATCAACTCCTAGACTATTTCCTGGGTAAGGACGTTCGATCTGGTCTATCTAAAGGACCATCAATAGAAAAGAAATTCTAAAGAACTTATAGTAAGTAAACTTAAAGTAATGCCGACAAAACTAAAAGTAAGGTCAGTTACCAACAACTTTTCCCTCTTGTCAGGCTCTATGGCAACCAACATTGGAATGAGTTCTAAGATTACGAAAAAGTTACGGTTTTTACCCTTTTACATTCTAACGTTTCTTTTGATTTCGCTCGAGAGAGGAAATCTACAATGATTATTCTACGAGTGGAATCTTGTTCTCAGAGGAACCTCCCCCATTCATGTGGATGTAGAACGTAGGAAGATAGAAATTACACACTGGTCAATGAGTCATGCCAGATGTCACGTGGCAAGATGGAAAAGCTGTTAGCATCTTGCCTAAAATCATGAATACTGAAGTAAATCAAGCTAGCTTTTCGTAAATTACTATAGGATTGGTAGGGAAAGCTATAATCTAAAAGTAATTACATCAGAAATTAACTTCTCTTTTCTTGCATATTTTTACATTTTGGATGTTTCTTATTATAACGAATTTTTTTTACATAGGAGTTATTATCCTCGCTCCTTTATTTGAAGTGATATTTAATGAATGCTTAGATTTTTCGATGGAAAAAACTTAATTGTTGATTTAACCCCTCCACTTATAAATATGAAAAACTAAGTAAATTATTTGCTATACCTAATTTAATAGAATTGTGCAAACAAAATAATTAATCCTTTATGAATATAGTTGCTTGAAAAGTGTAAACTAAATATTTCACCTTTTGCGACTTTTTTAACTTGAATAACAATACAACTAGAACTGTATGAGTTAGTTTTAGATTGAATTGTGCAAATCAAATAATGTGAATTTCTATAAATTTTGTTGCTTAAATAAAGCAAAGTAAATAATTAACATTTTATGATTTAATTCTTATATAATTTTACTCTGGTTTATAACTTGATTTTCTATGAAGAAAATTTTGTTCTCAGAAAGAGGAGAAAAGCGATACTGAGTACATTCCAGCCTTATGTTGTGTATTTAAATTTGTTATTAAAGTGGATCTATGGTTATAATTGCAGTCAAAAATTCAATCTTCAACTTAGAAAATAATTGAAAGACAATTTATTACATTTCAGATAAAAGATCCGGTGTATATCTGTAACCACTGGCATATATTTAATTTATTGGTTTTTGAAAAATTTCTATTTTTACAGTGTTAATATTATGAATACCATAGTCACTGACCACATCATATGTCCACCATGTAAATTAAGTTGCACACAGCTTCAACCATTGCTTATGGTTATACAATGCATCATAAATTAATTGTTTGGCCATGGTAGGGTGAAGTGAGCTATGCGTAGTTACAATACCATAAATATTCAAAAGCTTTCGTTTTTAAAAATATAATAAAATTTGAATGACACTCAAAAACTACTGAACTACTACTACTACAAACTCAAAAACTACTACTATTTCTGAAATCCTATATGATTATAATTTAATTTAAATGATTTGAAAGCTCCTTACATTCAAAGCTGTGTAATACTTTTTCAAACAAATAAAATACAGTTTAATAGATGGAACAATTTCTGAAATTAGGTGGTTTCAATAATTTAAATCATTAAAGCAATGATTTTTGATATCGATATCAACGGTGTAATATCAAAATAAAATAATTTAATAATGCAATAGAGTTAATTTGAAGATTCATAATTCAATAGTTAGATTTCGCTATAAGCAATAAGTGTATCAGTAATTATGATATAGATGAAGAGGAATCAACACAACGTCTCAAGTGAGCGGAAAGCTTTGAAGCTGTCGGAGTCGTCGAATCACTTCAATGATTCGTTGGGGAATACGAGTAATTAAAGTGAATGTTAATAATCGAATTAGTTCACTTTGATTTGAATCACTGAATAGGGGATACGTACCACTAACTTGCGACAGATTCAAATCAGCTAATCAAATGACTGCTTCTGATTTGAATCAGCTTCAAGTTTGTGATTCAAATAATCGAATCAGTGTTCAACTCTAGCTGAAATGCTAGTAGATAAATATTTTACAGGAGAGATTGTCCTTCATGCATTCTTAGCGTAATAAAGAATATATATTAAAAATATTCCCTGAATAAATTTCTTTCGTGTCAAATGTAAGTGAAGTATTGACATGAGTAAAAGGATAAATAATAAAATGTATTGTCTTATAATTTCAATTTTAATATTCATAAGATAACAAATTATCTTTACAATGTTTCTTAATTCGATTGTCAGTTAATTATCGCAGAAAGACATGCGATAAACATTTTTTTCTACTTGAAAATAACTGTACCTTTATATGTCAGCGAAGAAAACAGTCACTTTTTTTATCACCAGAGAGTCGATACATAGCTGAGCTAATGAAGAATTTAATTAATGAATATTTTTATTTCTAAATTTTTCAGTTTGTAATAATTAACTAATACAAATACCGAAAAATGAAAATATCATTGAATAAGGATTCTTGATAGGAGCTATCAAGGCAACTTCAAAGTGACGCGAATTTTTGTTTAAATAAAAGATGAAACTCATTTAATAAACTTATTATCTTTCATCTAACAAGTTTTGTTTAAAACATCGTGGATAACAGGGATTAAATTGAAATTTTGTTTCATATTTAAAATAAAATTTGGCATCAAATCTTTGCGGGAAAGTAAATTAAAATTAATTAAGTGCATTTATCAAACTCAAGAATGAGAGTTTTTGAGAAAAAAAAGGGGAAAAAATATTAGATTAGTTATAAAATAAATATTTTTAAAGTTGGATCATTTATTAACTAAGCAAAATGTGTTTTTTTATGGTCTTACATTTTCATGTTTTTCTGAGAATTTAAGTCAAGAATTTCAGGATTATTAATGTTAATTTTTTCAACTAAATATTGGAATTAAGAAAGCAAATTATGCAATTCTATTATGCATGATATCTTTGAACAAAAGACGAATTCTTTTAGTTGGAGTTAGAATAACAGATATTTTCTAAGAGTGAACTTTTTCAGAGCTTCCCTAAAATTTTGAATACATTTAATATTTTTGGATACATATTTTGAATTTGTATGTTTTAAGCGCTTTATTTTGATTTGAATATTCGCATAGATAGAAAAAAAAATCCTTTCCTTAAATAATTTGTTGAACTCACATGTTAATAAAAATTTTCTAAAAGTGTGAAGACTTATAGTAAAAACCGGTAAAAAATTCCGAATGCAAGGAACTGTATTTCCTAAAAAATGAGCAAATTTATTAAAACTATGTCTCTAATTTCTTCCATTATAATACTCTTAATATCAGGAGCATTATAATGAATCAAAGTAAATAGTGGAAAAAGCATTGTTGAACAAGTATTAAAATATTTATGGTATTCTTTATTGCATTTAATCAGGCAATAAAAACAACATTGAAATACGAATTTACTGTCAGAGCTTTCTAAATGCGGAACATGACATCGTATTAACTCTGTAACTGTATCGCTGCTCTTAAAAATAACTCTCCATCTCTTTTTTTCTGACCCTCTCTCTGGTTTGACCTTGCCCTCGAGATAACTCAATATGGCTATGTTCATGGCAAAGAACGGTGGCTATGGTATAACCGCACTGCGAAACGTTATGCCTGCTCCTCTCTACTCTACGGTAACTATAAGATATAAAGTATCTAGCATGACTTAGCATCATGGAAACTTATTTTCATGAAATTATTTTCAATATAAGTAATTCAGCTACTTATACGTGAGATGAATTGTACCCGTGAAAAATTCTCGTTACAAAAATTATAAGTCAAAAACTTTTCCGACACTAATGCAGAACCAATAATTTACCTCATGAACAATTTCATTACAACTTAGAGAATTCCTAATATAGCTTATGATTTTATAAGTCATTAAATATGACGATAAAAGTTGGTCATATAGCTCTCGGGTGTCCTGATATAAGCCATGGGATTTTCAGTACAGCTTATGAACTTTATAATATATCTCATGACAATTATGATACACACAATGAAACTTACAGTAACGTTTATGAAATTCATAAAATAGCTCATCACCGCTTTCATATTATAAGCCAGGATGTTGCTCATGAGATTCATAATATTGCTCCTAAAATCTATGATTGTTTCACAAAGTTTATGATGTAGTTCACGGAATTTGTAATATATGCCAAGAAATAATTGACGTAGTTCATGAATCTTATAATATAGCTCCCGAATTTAATAATATAAAAGGTGAAATAAAATATTTTTGAAATATTTAAACACATGAAGCATTTTGTTTTTACCTTAAAGCGTTAATCAAATGCACAGGAAGATAACATAATCCAAATATAACTACGACTGCTATTAGCATCTTTGCAGCTTTTCGGCGAGATTGGATCTGTCCCTCGCAACTTGGATTCACTGTAATTAATCGTACTGTGGTACCATTCTTACCCTTGTGTTTAGAAATAGCTGAAACAAAAAAAAAATGATTTGAGATTATTGCACATGAATTGAAACAGTGTATTTTAAACTTATTTAATTTTTCTTTGTATAATAAATATTCATTCATAATTAATTTTTGCAGGCGATATTTTAAGTTTAGTCATTTCCTCTCAACGGATTTGTTATGACCCACAAAATATGGTATTGGAGGTAGTGGCAAACAGAAAAATATTACTCAATAATTAAGTGAGAACAGTGTTATTTTTAGACTATTTAGTACTATTTTCTTTTATGGATTATGTTTAGAACTACTAACACCACCCTGAAAATAGCGTACACAATTATGAAACACATTTATCCGAAGATGCAAAAAAGGAATTTTTATAATTATATTTATTATTTTTTACTATGAAATTTAATCATGTGACTAATAATTTACTATGAAATTTAATAAATTTAATAATATTAAATTTAATAAATTTAATAATATTAAATTTAATAAATTTAATAATATGAAATTTAATAAATTTAATAATATGAAATTTAATAATGTGAAGTCAGAATTGTAAGGTATAATAATTTTTATTTCAGTGTATGTTACGTAGTTATAGAATAAACGTAATTATATATAAAGGAATCGATTGAATAATTTTTGAGCTTTAAAGCTTTTAGGAATATTTTTTGAAAAATTTTTATTTCCTGAGAAACAATACAACCGATTCCGTTCAAATTATGGATTTATCCATTTAAGATTATATAAATTTTATATATTTATTATCTATTATACTTTACATATTTATATTATATATTATATTATATATTATTCCTTATGTTATATAATGTGCCTTAATATACAAACTTTTTATTAAATTGAATAATAAGAAATATTTATAAAATACAATTTTTTTGCATAGAATTATCATTCACTAATATAGTTTTTATTATTTATCTATATTTTTCTTCTAATTTGCTTTAGTAGTTCATCAGATTTGGTGAAATACGCTCAAATAAGAAAATAGAAATTAGGGGTCAACTATTTCCTGACTAAACTCTTAAGAATTTGAATCACATTTACCAGCTTACAGCCCTTCCCTCCCGTATTTTTGAGGGTCGAAAATCTGAATTTGAAAAAAGGCATGTTTATTCAGAAAAAATAGTCAGTTTTTGTGTTTGATTTCGCAGGATAAAGATTGTTTGCAAGTTTAAGGTAAGACCCTCAGACCATTAAGATTGAGTGTTAATGCACGAAGATTCTATTATTAGATCGAAATTCATTTAGATGTTCCATTTTGTGCACTAAGCACGTTTCTTAATACTATTAACCCTCCACTATATTACTGCAATTACAGTATAAACAAGGCTTGGATTTACTTGTATGAGTAGGATGATGATTCATTTCCGATGATCCCGGTATGTTCTTGTTCCAGAGCACTTTGGCAATCTGATAGTAGGCTACAATCATCAGCACGAATGGTGCAACATACAAGAACAGCAACAGAAAGAGCTGATATATTCTGGTACTGCTCTCACTCCATGTGTATGTGCAGTCTGTCAAATATATTGTCTCCAAAGGGATTGGATGCCTTTTTGTATCCAGAACTATGGCTTCTGGAGACGCCACCAGGAATGAGACTAACCAGATGAGGAAGATGTGTGTTTTGGCACGTGCTGCTGTGCTTTTAAAGCTCAGGGGGTGACAAATGGCGTACCATCGGTCAATGGAAATGAAGGTTAAAGTCAGCACAGACACACTAACTGAAACACTCTGTAAAAAAAAAAAAAAAAAAAAAAAAAAAAAAAAAAAAAAAAAAAAAAAAAAAAACACGTTATTTGAAGTCACAGTCACCTCAGAAACACTTTCAATTTTATACATGTCACGGCGAAAGACCGAAATCGGTGGTTGTTGACTTTCACCGGTGAATGTCGACAAACACCAAATGCGTCGTTGAAAGATCGAATATCTCATTACATTCTTGTACATTCGGACCCTCACCGGTGTACGTCGACAACCACAGATATGCTTTGGTGAATGTTCGAAATATTTATTACATTCGATTTGATATGAATTTATTCGTGGATATAATTGCATTTATTCGATATTTTAACCCTACACTGATGTTTTTTTAAGGTTAAGTGCCACTGCCCGGTATACCCTACTCTGATATCTTTTTAAGGTTAAGTGCCACTGCCCCGGTATACATTTGCCCGTTATACCCTACACTGATGTTTTTTTAAGGTTACGTGCCACTGCACGGTATACATTTGCCCGGTATACCCTACACTGATTTTTTTTAAGGTCAAGTGCCATTGCCCGGTATATATTTGTCCGATACTCCAAACACTGATGTTTCTCCTAATCTATTGTCAGTAAGTATTAAAATATAGAATAAATATAAATATATCAAATAAATATAATAATATTAACGAATAAATTAATATAAAATTGGATATAACAAATATTTCGGACATTCACCAAAGCGACTATGTGATTGTTGACATTCACCGGTGAGAGTCAGAAATAAGGGTATTTAGCAAATATTTCGGACATATACCAAGCGACTACGTGAATGTTGACATTCACCGGTGAACGTCGACATTCTCCAGATTTCGGTGTTTCATCGTAACATATATACAAATAGTACACGTACTTATATATCGAGAAATATATGGTGAATGGCAACAGTTTTAATTTTATGTGTAAAAATTGAAAGGCGATAAAAAATAATTATTTAAATTTTATTCATCTATCTGAACAAGATTAATTGGAATTAAAAGGGTAACAAATTACGCTTCCTTTTTTTTTAGCTTATTTCAAAAAATGGTAATTCTTCAAGGGTGAACAACACAGTAAAATTATTTTCAAAGAATGAAAACAAAAATATAGCATAATTTGATAGATAATCCTCTTAAGATTATTTTATCAAGATATTGATCTGCTTTTCGTAAAAATGTAAAAGTCACAGACGCGGGACGAGTGTGACATGTATTAATAAATGAACATGTGTGCTCACTCCTATCAAACCATTTTAGGAACGTTCGATTATTTCAAATATTTTATTGAAATAATTTGCTTAAATTATGTAAGAAAAAGAATTAATGGTATTTTCAATAAAATTAGTTAAAATTGTAACTTATTTAGCTGTTATACTTCAAACTTTGATTAATGTTTGCAATAAATATAATTTGCATTGCAAGTAGGAATTTTTTATTGGATAGACTGGTTTTGAGTAATCCGTGTAAATGTAACTTTTTTGTAATTTTTTGAATTTTTTTTAAAATTCCGCCCTTTTGTGAAAAAAATTATTTTTTCCTATGTGTTACGAAAACTAAATTCATGTTGTTAAAAACAATCAAAACGGAATCAAATTTAGAGGATTGTTTCAACTTTTGAATACAGCAATTTATGGATAATTTAAAAATAAATCATAAATATAGTATTATATAAGCTCTAATTTTTTACTTTTTGTAATTGCAGAATGATAAAATGTACAATAAGATAAATTATTTATCACAATCGGTGCAAATTCATTAAAAAAATCCTTTTTTTTTACCAATGACTTGTTCCCCCTTAAACATTTGATGTTAAAACAGTGATAAATGGCGTTTAATTTTTCTGTCCCAATTTTAAAAAAAGTGCATTTGAAGTTTGAAAGGTAACAAATGGTATTTTTTACTGGGCTAATTTTAAAAAAAAAGATAATCCATTTATACTTAGGATGTTTAAAATGTGACGAATGAAATTTTTATTTTCGTTAACCGGAAAGTATTAATTCATCCCTGTGTTTATATTCAAAGGACCAAAAGTGGGAAAAATAACTTTTGTTTTCAAGTCTCTAACAAAAAAAGTATATGCTAATCAGTGTTTTCTATTTGGAATTTAAAGATTAACAAACGATGCTATGAACCTCACATTCATTTCGCAAGCTAAAAATGTGAGATAGTTCGGGAGAAAATTATACACAGAGTTTGCTGATTAATTATAGAAATTGAAACGAACAAAAATATCTTTGTAAGTAATCGGTTTTGTTTGATTTCATGCAAATTGTTTGACAATGAACAACTATCATCAAAAACAGGCCCTCACAGAAACCACTCATCGGAAGAACATTGGGTACTGAGTTATAAAAGGGTGAATTAATGACAATATAAAAGGTGTTTATCTTTGTTTTCCACTGATATGACATATGGATCCATGACATCACCATGGATCTTATCTTTCAACAATGGTACTGTAAAATAACTGCTTTCACAGCAGACGTTCAAAGGTATGTTTATGGCAGGAGTTTCATAGTTAAAACAGGAGTATCCTTTTATGTTAAATGCGACTCTTCCCCACCTTTCTAATTTTATGGTTCGTTTATAATTGATTACAGAAGTAGAAATGAATTTCAAGTATGCTCATTTATCATTTCGTAATTGGGAGAAAGGAACAAAGAATTTAGAAACAATGTACTTTCGGTATTATCCAAACCATTATGGGGCATTTTATAACAGTTCACAGAATGGTCACAGTTAAGAATTAAATTGATCACAATGCAAAAGATCTGTCGCTATTAACTCTTTGAGTGCATGATTTATTTATTTCACAGTAACATTTTCTTAAATTTTTGTAAACTTAAATTGCTAAAAAGGTTTGGAAGATGCCTACGGAATACTTTGAAAATGCCTCCATTTAGTAGTGAAATTTAAATACATTTTTTGAGGGGGGTGGGGCTAATAAAACAAGCTAGTAAAACAAATGTTTAGTAGGCTCCAAGAGTAGAGTAGTCAGGTCGTACAGTTGCAGAAAGTAAAAAAGAAAATAAGAAGAAAGAAAAAAAAACAGGCTAACATGCTATTTTAAATTATATTTTCTAAACATTATCAATATAGGGGATTGCGAGAGCATTGATTAATTATCTAAGGTTACAATTTCGTTTTTCAAAATGTTGGAGTCTGAATGCTAAAATTGGGTAAAGAATAATAAATATACTTCAATAAAATTAAATTTTATTTTAAAACTGTATATTTAATATTGATAGGTAACTATTATGCTTATATTATCA